>NC_134486.1:177349982-177394982 GCF_040206685.1 Ascaphus truei | reverse complement strand
CGCTGAACCCGAGAACGATCCAGAGGATTCACCCCAGGCTCTCACTGGCGGAGGCTCAGACCTCCTGTGAGCCTGACAGGTATAACGCACCACACCTGGTAACATGTAGGTTCCCCCCTACATTCATAATATATTGATATATGTGATTGGGTGGGGTGGAATACCCGTTACATTTGGAGGCGCTGCTGAGATCCTACCTGGGGTGCCCTGTTTTTTTGTTGTTGTCCGATTTAACCACCATCATGTCCGTGCCATCGAAGCAAGACGTCCATGACTGGGCCTTAGCGCGCTGCGTGTCCCCAAGGCGCGTGGTTGCAGTGGCGGGAGTATCCAATTATACGGCCTGTTACACCGTACGCACCCAAGTACGGGACTGCCCGGGACTGGCCACTGCCCGGCTGATAGACTTGAAACTGGAGGTCGGTGGCCGGAAAACCACCTACCTTATGGCCACTGAATATGACATATGTTCAGAGACTGTTCTTCATGTATTGACCCTCCCCGAGCCCTCTGCAGAGGACTGTATCATGATGTATCCTGACACCCAGGCTCTTGACGACGCGCCTGCACCTGCTGGACCAAGCGCGAGCCATTGGGCCACCAGTACTTCTCAAGGGACTGGCCCCCCCAAGGTCTCCTTCACCCCGAGCGGTGTCGGGGAAGCTAGCAGCTCGCCCACTCCTTATAGACGGCCCGGCGGGCCCCCAACCACGCCTAGGGTAGAAGCTGGACCCAGTAGTGGCGACCTTTCCTTGCACCTGATCGCCTCCCAACTAGTAGAAGCTGCCACCATCTCGACCCAAGCCCAGCACTATCGGAAACTAAAGGCTTTTTCTGGGATTCTGCCGACGCCTGCGGGGGAAGAAGGGATCGAGGCCTGGAGGGTCCATACACTCCAAGCCATAGCGGAGTGGTCGTGCTCTGAAGCCAGCAAAAGACAGAGGCTGGTCGAGTGCCTCCGAGGTCCAGCCGCCTGGCTGGTACGGATGCACTGAAACGTGGAAGGAGAAGTTACTGCACAGGAACTAGTGGAAATGCTAATTCAGTCCTTTGCCCGAAAAGACGACGAGGATGAGCTAATGGCTCAGTTCAAAGCTCTTCGCCAAAAGGAAGGACAGGATTTATCTGCCTTTGTTTGTGATCTACAGCTGTCCCTGGGGACCCTCCTGGACAAACGTATAATTTCTGCGGCTGAAGCGGACCGATACCGACTCAAACAGTTACTCAAGGGGTCGTTACCTGATCACAACATAGCTATAATGATGCGGGCCGCACCGACCGCTGTAGTACCCCCCAAGTACAGGGAATTAATGGAGTACATCAGAGAACATGAAGTGCAGCAACATTTCCATGAACCAAAGAAACCCAAAGCTACCATCAAGAGTGATCCCGTGGTTCCCGCTGCCCCGAAGGGTAAGAAATCTTCCGCCCCAGAGGAGGAAGCAACTCACAAGCCGCCTGCCAGGGAAAGTCGTGTTCCTGAGAGGTTATCATCCGCGTACAACGGTCGTCCTGAGCGCCGCGAAGTAGTTTGCTACAACTGCGGGAAGAAAGGCCACGTCTCTTACAACTGTCCGGAGAGGGAGGACCCTCCAGAAGAAAAACCGCCCGACAGAAGAAACCCAGCCCGGTCGATGGTATGCTGAGTACAAACTGCCGAGTCTGGCCCGGAAACCCCTTCGGGAGCCCCCGATGTCCCTGCTGTCGCCAGCCCCGGGGATGACGCCTCCTCCCGGGAAGCTTTTAGCCAAGTAGGCCCCACTGCTATCATACGGGTGTTACTGGAAGGGATCTATGCGTCGGCCCTACTGGACACAGGATCACAAGTGACCATTATATACCGCCCGTTCTATGACCAGCACCTCAGACACTGCCCCCTGAGAGCGGCGATCATGTGAAAGTACGGGGGTTAAGCAATGAAGACTACCCCATCAATGGGATTGTAAGGGTTCAAATGGAAATACCCAAGCTGAACACCGGCAAGAGACACCCCATGCATTTAGCGGCCCTGGTATGTTCGGAGCCCCAAGACCAGTGCAAGTACCCGATCATCTTGGGCACCAACGCTTATATAGTACAAGCGGTGATCCGAGCGTACCTGAAAGAGACTAATGAGTTGCCGCTAGCCACCTGTCTCATAGATCCGGTCCTACGAGAAGAGTGCAAACGGGTATATGCCCTGGAGCGTCACGGGGATCTCTACAACCGTCAACACGGACTGACGACCATATTACCAGGGGGAGTGCAAAGAATGGCCGTCTGGTGTTGTTATCCCGAACGAGATGAGAGCGATCAGCTGTTCTCTCTGGAGAGTATGCCTGAAGAAGACGAAGTTCAGAGAGGGTATAGGGTACTACTCGAAGTGAGGGAGTGGACGGCTAAGATCCCTCTATGAACCCACGTGTATGTGCAGAACCTCTCCCCTTTCCCGATGGAATTTGATGCCGACCAGAAGTTGGGTTGCATATATCCGGTCAGCCCTGTAGAAAACAAGCCTCAGGTGAAGGCGGCAGCCGTGGATGAGCGGTTAGTCGATCTGGACTTCAACTTCGGTGAGTCAACGCTGTCCACCAGGTGGAAAGAACGGTTGACAACCCATCTGAATCAACGACGACATGTGTTCTCCATGAGTGAGATGGATGTGGGGTGCAGTCGCAGTGCCCAACATACCATTCAACTGAGTGATGCCACTCCGTTCCGAGAACGCTCTCGTCGCATCGCCCCGCGGGATGTGGACGATGTGAGGAACGTCATACAAGACATGGAAACCGCTGGGATTTTGACGGAGTCTCGGGGGCCCTACGCGTCACCCATAGTGGTGGTGCGGAAAAAGAACGGTTCCGTACGTCTGTGTGTCGACTATCGAACTCTGAACAATCGTACTATACCGGATCAGTAAAACCTTCCCGCATTGAAGACATCCTGAATGCTCTGAATGGAAGCCAATGGTTCAGCGTGCTCGATCTACGATCTGGATACTATCAGGTACCTATGACTGCCGAGGATCAGGAGAAGACAGCTTTCGTCTGCCCCCTTGCGTTCTATCAATTTACACGTATGCCCCAAGGTATATGTGGGGCCCCTGCTACCTTCCAGCGATTGATGGAAAAGACTATCAGGGACATGAGCCCGCGGGAGTGTCTTGTATACCTGGATGACGTCATTGTCTTCGGAAGAACTCTAGAAGAGCACGAAGAGAGGTTGCTTAAAGTGATAGACCGTCTGGGGAACGAAGGATTGAAATTGTCCCTAGACAAGTGCCGGTTTTGCCATACCTCAGTGATCTACGTGGGACACATCGTGCCCGCCCAAGGGATCGCCACCGACCCCGCCAAGGTAGAAGCAGTCGTGAACTGGCCTCGTCCCGAGAATGTCACGGAGCTGCGATCCTTCCTGGGATTCTGTGGGAACTACCATCGTTTCGTAGAAGGGACTCTAGTTGAGCGAAACCCCTGAACAATCTGTTGAAGATATACCCCGACGAAACCGGGAGGAAGGCTGTATCAGCTCGCCAACCGTTTGGTGATAAATGGACGTCTGAGTGTGAACAGGCCATCTCGAAATTGAAGAAATGTCTGACCGAAGTGCGGGTGCTTGCGTATGCTGATCCCGAACAACCATACGTTCTGCATGTGGATGCCAGTCTTAATGGACTGGGTGCAGTCCTGCACCAGAAGCACCCCGAGGGCCTTCGGCCTGTTGCCTACATCAGTCGCAGTCTGACCCCCAGTGAACAGAGGTACCCCGTCCACAAGTTGGAGTTTATGGCCCTCAAGTGGGCGATCACCGAGAAGCTCCACGACCTGTACGGAGTGACGTTTGAGGTAAGGACGGATAACAATCCCCTTATGTACATCAATACGTCGGCCAAATTAGATGCAGCAGGACACCGATGGCTGGCCGCTCTAAACAATTACAGCTTTTCCATGAAGTATAAGCCGGGACCATTGAATGTCGGGGCTGACGCACTTTCCCGACGGCCCGGACTACTTGCTACCCCAGATGATGAGGAATGGGAAGAACTCCCAGGACCCGGAGTGCGAGCTATGTGTAGCACTGCCGCCATCGTCAACGACCAAGTGGCCTTCTCAGAATTACGAGTGGCAGATTCATTGGGATGCCAGTTGCAGGCTGTCCCAGCCGCTTACTGCGGCCCCAAAGGGATGAACATAACGCACGACATGGTGCTACGGTGGAAAGATCTGGTAGATTATCAAATACGAGATCCTGTCGTCAGTATCATTAGGCAAGCCGTTGAAAAGAAGAACTCAGCCCTTCTGAAGCGTGCTCCCAATGACTTAGTGGCATTGCTCATGCGGGAAGTGGACACATTCGAAATAGACAATTGCTTGCTCTATTGGGTGGTGCAATACCACAACCACCCGGATAGGCGACAACTAGTCCTCCCAAAGAACTTGCAATACATGGTGTTGAAGTCCCTACATGATGAGCATGGACATCTCGGAATAGAGAAGACTTTTGGGTTGGTCAGAGACCGTTTTTTCTGGCCCAAGATGTGAGAGGCCGTTGAATGCCACTGTCGCCATTGTACTAAGTGTACACAGCGCAAGACTTTGCCCACCAGAGCAGCCCCTATGGGCCATCTGAAGAGTTCTGGTCCCATGGACCTTGTGTGTATGGACTTTCTGTGCATTGAGCCTGATAGCCGGGGAATATGCAATGTGCTGGTCATCACGGACCATTACACCCGGTACGCCCAGGCCTTCCCCATGAAAGATCAGAAAGCCCTCACAGTCTCCCAGCAGCACTGCAGCCTCACACCCCCCCCCCCTCCCTCCCCGTAGCACACCGGCCCTCCCTCCCCACAGCACACCGGCCCTCCCTCCCCGCAGCACACCGGCCCTCCCCCCACGTAGCACAGGCCCCCGCAGCACTGACCTCCCCCGTGCAGGGACCGGGCCGTTCAGCCATACCCCCCCACCCCCCCGTATCTGTGTGTATTTATTGTGTGTGTGTGTGTATCTGCATCTGTGTGTGTGTATCTGTGTGTATTTATTTATTTATTTATGTGTGTGTGTGTGTATTTGTGTGTGTGTGTGTGTGTGTATTTGTGTGTGTGTGTATTTGTGTGTGTGTGTATTTATGTGTGTGTGTATTTATGTGTGTCTGTGTGCAGGGAGCTGCCTGCACGGATCTCATGCCTTTCCTCCCTCCCTGAGAGAGTGAGAGAGAGTGAGAGAGAGTGTGTCTGAGAGAGAGTGTGTCTGAGAGAGTGAGAGAGAGTGTCTGAGAGAGTGAGAGAGTGTGTCTGAGAGAGTGAGAGAGTGTATCTGAGAGAGTGAGAGAGATAGTGTCTGTCTGAGAGAGGTAGAGTGTGTGTCTGAGAGAGGTAGAGTGTGTGTCTGAGAGAGGTAGAGTGTGTGTCTGAGAGAGGTACTGCTGCGGCACAGTTTATTCGAGCATTTGCCCGTTCTGTGCCGCAGCAGTAGCCTGGCGCGCGCCCGAGAGTGACGGGCGCGCGCCGAAGCAGCGGAAGAGCGCCCTCCGATCGGGGCGCTCTCCCTACCGCTGCCGGGTCCACCGGGTCCCCCGGAACCCCCTGCCGCTGTCCCGCGATCGCGGGACACCAGGGCTCCCTCGGGGAGCCCCTGGACGCGCGTGCAGGGGGCGCACGCTCCCGAAGACGCGTGACCGCGCGTCTATGACGCGCGGCACGCCGAGGGGCGGCCACTAGCAAGCCGGGAAATCTCCCGGCTTGCGGATCTGGCCGCAGTGTAATAAACTGTGTCGCCAGTGTAGAGTGTCTGTCTGAGAGAGGTAGAGTGTCTGTCTTAGAGAGGTAGAGTGTCTGTCTGAGAGAGGGAGAGTGTCTGTCTGAGAGAGGGAGAGTGTCTGTCTGAGAGAGGGAGAGTGTCTGTCTGAGAGAGGGAGAGTGTCTGTCTGAGAGAGGGAGAGTGTCTGCCTGAGAGAGGGAGAGTGTCTGCCTGAGAGGGAGAGTGTCTGCCTGAGAGAGGGAGAGTGTCTGCCTGAGAGAGGGAGAGTGTCTGCCTGAGAGAGGGAGAGTGTCTGTCAGAGAGAGGGAGAGTGTCTGTCTGAGAGAGGGAGAGAGTGAGGTCAGAGAGAGTGAGGTCAGAGAGAGTGAGAGAGTGAGGTCAGAGAGAGTGAGAGAGTGAGGTCAGAGAGAGTGAGAGAGAGAGGTCAGAGAGAGTGAGAGAGAGAGGTCAGAGCGAGTGAGAGAGAGAGGTCAGAGCGAGTGAGAGAGAGAAGTCAGAGAGAGAGAGAGAGGTCTGAGAGAGAGGTCTGAGAGAGAGGTCTGAGAGAGAGGTCTGAGAGAGAGGTCTGAGAGAGAGGTCTGAGAGAGAGGTCTGAGAGCGAGAGAGAGGTCTGAGAGAGAGAGAGAGGTCTGAGAGAGAGAGAGGTCAGAGAGAGAGAGAGAGGTCTGAGAGAGAGAGAGAGGTCTGAGAGAGAGAGAGGTCTGAGAGAGAGAGAGGTCTGAGAGAGAGAGAGGTCTGGGAGAGAGAGAGGTCTGAGAGAGAGAGGTCAGAGAGAGAGAGAGGTCAGAGAGAGAGAGGTCGAGAGAGAGAGAGAGAGAGAGAGAGAGAGAGAGAGAGAGAGAGAGAGAGAGAGAGAGAGAGGTCAGAGAGAGAGAGAGAGAGGTCTGAGAGAGAGAGAGGTCTGAGAGAGAGAGAGAGAGATCTGAGAGAGAGAGAGGTCTGAAAGAGAGAGGTCTGAGAGAGAGAGAGAGAGAGAGAGAGAGAGGTCAGAGAGAGAGAGAGAGAGAGAGAGAGAGGTCAGAGAGAGAGAGAGAGAGAGACAGGTCTGAGAGAGAGAGAGAGAGAGGTCTGAGAGAGAGAGAGGTCTGAGAGAGAGAGAGGTCTGAGAGAGAGAGAGGTCTGAGAGAGAGAGTTCTGAGAGAGAGAGTTCTGAGAGAGAGAGAGAGAGAGAGAGAGAGAGAGAGGTCTGAGAGAGAGAGAGAGGTCTGAGAGAGAGAGGTCTGAGAGAGAGAGGTCTGAGAGAGAGAGAGGTCTGAGAGAGAGAGAGGTCTGAGAGAGAGAGGTCTGAGAGAGAGAGAGAGGTCTGAGAGAGAGAGGTCTGAGAGAGAGAGGTCTGAGAGAGAGAGGTCTGAGAGAGAGAGAGAGGTCTGAGAGAGAGAGAGAGGTCTGAGAGAGAGAGAGAGAGGTCTGAGAGAGAGGTCTGAGAGAGAGAGGTCTGAGAGAGAGAGGTCTGAGAGAGAGAGGTCTGAGAGAGAGAGAGGTCTGAGAGAGAGAGAGGTCTGAGAGAGAGAGGTCTGAGAGAGAGAGAGGTCTGAGAGAGAAAGAGAGGTCTGAGAGAGAAAGAGAGGTCTGAGAGAGAAAGAGAGGTCTGAGAGAAAGAGAGAGAGAGAGAGAGAGAGTGAGGTCTGAGAGAGAGAGTGAGGTCTGAGAGAGAGAGAGTGAGGTCTGAGAGAGAGAGAGTGAGGTCTAAGAGAGAGAGAGAGAGGTCTGAGAGAGAGAGAGGTCTGAGAGAGAGAGAGAGGTCTGAGAGAGAGAGGTCTGAGAGAGAGAGATCTGAGAGAGATAGAGAGAGAGGTCTGAGAGAGAGAGAGAGAGAGAGAGAGAGAGAGAGAGGTCTGAGAGAGAGAGAGAGGTCTGAGAGAGAGAGAGAGGTCTGAGAGAGAGAGAGAGGTCTGAGAGAGAGAGAGAGAGGTCTGAGAGAGAGAGGTCTGAGAGAGAGAGGTCTGAGAGAGAGAGGTCTGAGAGAGAGAGAGAGGTCTGAGAGAGAGAGAGGTCTGAGAGAGAGAGGTCTGAGAGAGAGAGGTCTGAGAGAGAGAGAGAGGTCTGAGAGAGAGAGGTCTGAGAGAGAGAGGTCTGAGAGAGAGAGGTCTGAGAGAGAGAGAGAGGTCTGAGAGAGAGAGAGAGGTCTGAGAGAGAGAGGTCTGAGAGAGAGAGGTCTGAGAGAGAGAGAGGTCTGAGAGAGAGAGGTCTGAGAGAGAGAGAGGTCTGAGAGAGAAAGAGAGGTCTGAGAGAGAAAGAGAGGTCTGAGAGAGAAAGAGAGAGAGAGAGAGAGGTCTGAGAGAGAGAGAGAGGTCTGAGAGAGAGAGAGAGGTCTGAGAGAGAGAGAGAGAGAGAGGTCTGAGAGAGAGAGAGAGAGGTCTGAGAGAGAGAGGTCTGAGAGAGAGAGGTCTGAGAGAGAGAGGTCTGAGAGAGAGAGAGAGAGGTCTGAGAGAGAGAGAGGTCTGAGAGAGAGAGAGGTCTGAGAGAGAGAGGTCTGAGAGAGAGAGGTCTGAGAGAGAGAGGTCTGAGAGAGAGAGAGAGAGGTCTGAGAGAGAGAGAGGTCTGAGAGAGAGAGAGGTCTGAGAGAGAGAGGTCTGAGAGAGAGAGGTCTGAGAGAGAGAGAGAGGTCTGAGAGAGAGAGAGAGGTCTGAGAGAGAGAGAGAGGTCTGAGAGAGAGAGAGAGGTCTGAGAGAGAGAGAGAGGTCTGAGAGAGAGAGGTCTGAGAGAGAGAGGTCTGAGAGAGAGACAGGTCTGAGAGAGAGAGAGGTCTGAGAGAGAGAGAGGTCTGAGAGAGAGAGGTCTGAGAGAGAGAGAGGTCTGAGAGAGAAAGAGAGGTCTGAGAGAGAAAGAGAGGTCATAGAGAGAAAGAGAGAGAGAGAGAGAGAGTGAGGTCTGAGAGAGAGAGTGAGGTCTGAGAGAGAGAGAGTGAGGTCTAAGAGAGAGAGAGAGAGGTCTGAGAGAGAGAGAGGTTTGAGAGAGAGAGGTCTGAGAGAGAGAGAGAGAGAGAGAGAGAGGTCTGAGAGAGAGAGAGAGGTCTGAGAGAGAGAGAGAGGTCTGAGAGAGAGAGAGAGGTCTGAGAGAGAGAGAGAGAGGTCTGAGAGAGAGAGAGAGAGGTCTGAGAGAGAGAGAGAGAGAGAGAGAGGTCTGAGAGAGAGAGGTCTGAGAGAGAGAGGTCTGAGAGAGAGAGGTCTGAGAGAGAGAGGTCTGAGAGAGAGAGGTCTGAGAGAGAAAGAGAGGTCTGAGAGAGAAAGAGAGGTCTGAGAGAGAAAGAGAGAGAGAGAGAGTGTGAGGTCTGAGAGAGAGAGTGAGGTCTGAGAGAGAGAGAGTGAGGTCTAAGAGAGAGAGAGAGAGAGGTCTGAGAGAGAGAGAGAGGTCTGAGAGAGAGAGAGAGGTCTGAGAGAGAGAGAGAGAGAGAGAGAGAGAGAGGTCTGAGAGAGAGAGAGAGGTCTGAGAGAGAGGTCTGAGAGAGAGAGAGAGGTCTGAGAGAGAGAGAGAGAGGTCTGAGAGAGAGAGGTCTGAGAGAGAGAGGTCTGAGAGAGAGAGAGGTCTGAGAGAGAAGAGAGGTCTGAGAGAGAAAGAGAGAGAGAGGTCTGAGAGAGAGAGTGAGGTCTGAGAGAGAGAGAGAGAGAGAGTGAGGTCTGAGAGAGAGAGAGTGAGGTCTGAGAGAGAGAGAGAGAGAGAGAGAGGGAGTGAGGTCTAAGAGAGAGAGAGAGAGTGAGGTCTGAGAGAGTGAGGTCTGAGAGAGAGAGAGAGAGAGAGAGAGAGAGAGTGAGGTCCGAGAGAGAGAGTGAGGTCCGAGAGAGAGAGTGAGGTCAGAGAGAGTGAGGTCCGAGAGAGAGAGTGAGGTCCGAGAGAGAGAGAGAGAGTTAGGTCTGAGAGAGAGAGAGTGAGGTCTGAGAGAGAGTGAGGTCTGAGAGAGAGAGAGTGAGGTCTGAGAGAGAGAGAGAGAGAGTGAGGTCTGAGAGAGAGAGAGAGTGAGGTCTGAGAGAGAGAGAGTGAGGTCTGAGAGAGAGAGAGTGAGGTCTGAGAGAGAGAGAGTGAGGTCTGAGAGAGAGAGAGAGTGAGGTCTGAGAGAGAGAGAGAGAGAGAGAGAGAGAGTGAGGTCTGAGAGAGAGAGAGAAAGTGAGGTCTGAGAGAGAGAGAGAGAGAGAGAGAGAGGTCTGAGAGAGAGAGAGAGAGTGAGGTCTGAGAGAGAGAGAGAGGTCTGAGAGAGAGAGAGAGGTCTGAGAGAGAGAGAGTGAGGTCTGAGAGAGAGAGAGTGAGGTCTGAGAGAGAGAGAGAGTGAGGTCTGAGAGAGAGAGAGTGAGGTCTGAGAGAGAGAGAGTGAGGTCTGAGAGAGAGAGAGTGAGGTCTGAGAGAGAGAGAGTGAGGTCTGAGAGAGAGAGTGAGGTCCGAGAGAGAGAGAGTGAGGTCCGAGAGAGAGAGATTGAGAGTGTGTGAGAGTGTCTGAGAGAGACACCAACTGCGCACTACAACTGTTAGGTATGTATAAACACCTTTGTTTTTACTTTGGGTGCCGCGGAAAAATCCTGTTCGCCTTGGGGAGCCTTGAAAAATTCTGATTGCTTTGGGGAGCCTTGAACCGAAAAAGTTTGGAAACCACTGGCTAGGGGACAATAGATTGTATTTATCAGGTATGCTTTCTGGCAACGGAGGACATGGCCCTGCAGTATGCTGACGAGGACGCCCATCATATTACCAGGGGTAAGTAGAATGGTTTTTAATTACTTTATTTATGCTTCATGGCTAATGTTGTGTTTAATAATGGACAAATAATCTATTATCCATATCTGGATAATAGTTATTTTACCCATTACTGTACTGTATGTGTTTAGTGGGGGGAGGTGTATTTATTGAAATGTAGACCATGTTTTATATCTTTTTTTAAAACAGGAATGGTACCACAAGCCAGCAAGGACCCATGGGGACCACCCGAGGACCCCCGGACACCCACGGGTATCACCTGAGGACCCACTGACACCTGTGGGGAGGAACCGGGGGCCCCACAGCTGTGGGGGCCCAGACACCTGCAGGGACCACCTGAGGACCCCCAGACACCCATGGAACCACCTGAGGGTCCCCAGACACCAGTGGGGACGACACAGGGACCCTCAGACACCATGGGAACCACCTGGAGGCCCATAGAGCCTAGCGGGGACCACCCGAGAGCCCCAAGACACCCGTGGAAACCCCCCGGGGTGCACTGTGGGGCCTGCGGACACCCATGGGGACCACCTGGGGACCCCCGCCGGCCTGTTGTATTGTGTCTAAAAAATAACTAATGGTTTTATATGGGGGCACAGCGTGGGTGGGTTGTGTATTGTTGTTTAATAAATATTTTAATGGTGTATTAGGGGCCTAGGAGGTGGGTAGTAGGGCTGTTGTGTTTTTTTATTGTGGGTAGCGGGTGGGTGAAGGGGGTATTTTCCCCAAGGATGGGTGTTTAGGCCTACCGGGTGGGTATTGGGGGAGGATGGGTAAACCCCTTAATTGCTATAGCAGTTACTAACCGCTAAGGTGAATAAGGGGTTAGGGGACATTAGATTGTCTTTTTTATCATTCTGTATTGTTTGTGGCAACGGAGGACATGGATGGTGATGAAGATGAGGATAGCCCAGCCTGGCAGGGGTGAGTGCAAGATTTATTTACTTTATTTATGCTGCTAAATGTTGTATTTTAAATGGGTCAAATGCACTATTATCCATATCTGGATAATAGTAATTTTGACCATTATTGTTCTGTATGTGTTAGGGGATGGGGGGGAGGGCGGTGTATTTATATAAAAGTATTTATTTATGTATTTTTTTGGGGGCACAGGATTGGTACCGCAGGCAAGCGGGAACCACCCGGACACCCCTGTGGGGACCCAGGAACCCCTGTGGGGACCACCCGAGGGCCACAGCCAGCCTATAGTATCATTCTTGTGCATAATTTTTTTTACATCTTCTATGTATGTTAGTGGTTGTTGGGGGCACAGGGGATGGGTTTGTTGTGTATTGCAATGTTTATTGGGGGCAAATGTCCCCAATAAACATGGTATTGTGTCTTAACCCCTTCATTGCCTTAGCGGAAAGCTCCTGAGGTAATGAAGCTGCTTTAATGTCTTTTTTTTTTAATAGTGTGCAGGAGCAGGGGGTCTCCTGAGATAAACCGCTTTGATTTCTGGCTCAGGAACCACCTGCTTCCTGAGTTACAGGCCCTGGTATGGGGCCTCGTATGCCAGTGTCGCCGTCATTTTTAAAGCGTCCCCGTCGCGTGATGTGTGATGTAAATAATGGAGGAGATACCAGTACCCCATATCTGGGTCTCTAACTCAGGAAGCATAGGGTCCCTGAGGCTAAAATCAAAGCGGTTCAGGGGACCCCCTGCTCCCTCACAATATTAATACAAATTATATTAAATCAGCTTCATTACCATAGCGGATAGCTGCTACGGTAATGAATTATTTTTAATTGTGATATGTGTTTTGATACTAGTGTAGATGAGCAGGGGGTCTCCTGAGCTGAACCGCATTGTTTTCAGCCTCGGGACCCCGTACTTCATGAGATACAGGCCCTGTTATGGGTGCCGGTATCCCCCTACAGGATTTAAATTTCCCGGTTACGTGACACGGGAGCTTTAAAAGCACGGGGGACACCGGCACCCCATAACGGGGCCTGTATCTCATGACACCAATGCGGTTCAGCTCAGGAGACCCCCTGCACATGTACACTATTATTAAAATGTATATATTTACTGTATGATTGCCTGTAACAGCCGTGCATGGAGACACAGCGTCTCCATGCAGTTCTTACAGGCTGCTTTTTTTTAAATCAGCTGTTGCGCTGTAGAACTTTAAGCACGATAGCATATTTTTGCCAGCCTGGACCAAAATGCGCTTCTTTTGTTAGTGAATCCTGCGTTTGGCTTCACTTTGTGTCGGGCGAGTCAAAAACTCCCAACCGACCGCAAAAGCGCTACTTAGTGCATAGCCCCCATTATCCGATATTTGTATTTACAGTATACTGATCCAGAGGAAGGCAAACAAATAGCCCCAGTGACATATCCAATGATACCTAATAAGGGGAAAATTAAATTCCTTCCTGACTCCAAGAATTGGCAATCGGATTACTCCCTGGATCAACATTCTTCCCATGTTAAATTGTTTGGTATATCCCTGTATACCTTTCCCTTCTAAAAAGATGTCCAACCTTTTTTTGAAATAAATCTATTGTATCTGCCATCACAGTCTCGTTGGGCAATGAATTCCACATGTGAACTGCCCTTACTGTAAAGAACCCTTTCCTTTGTTGCTGGTGAAATCTCCTTTCCTCCAACCTTAAGGGATGAGCCTGTGTCATTTGTACTGCCCTTGGGATGAATACAGTAGTTCTTTTGAAAGCTCCTTGTATTGCCACTGAATATATTTATATATAGTTATCATATCCCCTCTTAGATGTCTTTTTTCTAATGTAAACAAATCTAATTTAGCTAGCCCCTCCTCATAAAGCAGATTATCCATCCCCTTTATTAATTTGGGGACTCTTCTTTACACTTTCTCTAGTTCCATAATGTATTTTCTAAGGACTAGTGCACAAAATTGTTCTCCATATTCAAGGTGTGGTCTTACTAATGCTTCATTGCTGTGTAATGTAATATAAAATCTTGTTTGCCTTTGCTGCTACTGCTGGACTTTGGGCACTATTGCTAAGCCTCCTGTCTACAAGCACTTCTAAATACTTCTCCATCAAGGATTCTCCTAATTTATCCCCATTTAATTTGTAAGTTGCCTGTTTATTCTAGTTTCCCAAATGCATAATCTTACATTTATCTGTATTAAACCTCATCTGCCATTTATCTGCCCAAGTTTCCAGTCTCTCCACGTTTTCTGGAGAGAAATTACATCTTGCTCTGATTCACAATTTAGTATCATCAGCAAAGATGGAGACATTGCTCTCGATGCCAACCTCAAAGTCATTAATAAACAAATTAAAAAGCTGCGGTCCCAGTACCAATCCCATAGGAACTCCACTCATGATCCTAGCCCAACCTAAAAAGGTTCCATTTATTACAACCCTCTGTGTCTATCCTTCAACCAGTTTTGAATCCAGGTGCAAATATTATTACTGAGTCCAATTTGCTTTATTTTGTACAGTAACCTTGTGTGTCACCATATCAAAAGCCTTTGCAAAATCTAAGTAGACTACATCAACTGCATTGCCATGGTCTAAATTCCTACTTACCGCCTCAAAGAAACAAATAAGGTTAGTTTTGCATGATCTATCCTTCATAAATACATGCTGACTATTACTAATAATTTTATTTTGCATTAGGTATTCCTGAATATTATCTCATACTAAGCCTCCTAGTAGCTTCCCCATTATTGATATCAGGCTTACAGGACTGTAATTCTCCGGTTGTGATCTAGCTCCATTTTTAAATATAGGCACCATGTCTGCTTTACGCCAATCTTGTGGTACTGAGCTTGTGAAAATTGAGTCCTTGAATATTAAATGCAATGGTTTGGCTTTTACTGAATTTAGCTCTTTAAGAACTCTTTGGTGTATGCCATCGGGGCCAGGTGCCTTATTTACTTAAATTTTATAAAGCAGCATATGTTGCTTCCTCCTGCGGAACTGCTATTGCAATTGATTCTTTCCTGGTAAATATAGAGGCAAATAATTAGTTTAATACCTCTGCTTTTTTTTTATCTCCAATAGTTTGCTAATTTGTCTTCCCATCTCACACTGAAAGGGTCTTATATTTTCTTTTTTTGTTATTAAGGTACTTTAATAACTTTTTAGGGTTGATCTTACTTTCTATTCCAATCCTTTTTTCATTATTCATTTTTGCTAAATGTGGGCATGTGTAACATGTAGATTGTCCAATTGTTAACAATCGATCTCAGTATACCAAACTGTATATATTTTTGCTCAAACATTACTATTATGTCGAAAGTCTGTACATGAAACAAAAGTGATATTCCAGCTTTGTTCTATTCTATGTACTCACCCACCAGCCATCCTACGCAAAATCTACCCGCCTCAAATGCTCGGAAAACTGATGACTGACCAAGAATATAGAAATCGTGACAGGAACCAGGATATCGGGCTGCCACATTCAGAATGTTTATGTGTGCATCACATATGACCTGCTGTAACGAGTGCTTGACACAAACAGGACGGGACCGCGAGGCCGAGGTGGGGATTAGTAAACACTGACCAGAAGCCACGAGGCCAACCATGTGATGGAGTCATTTTAGGTCAAGTATGTGACATCATCTAAAGGGAGTCACATGGTGTACAACAACCAATCAGATTGGGATTTGGATCCCACGATCTGATTGGCTGAAATACCATGTGACGCCGGCTTAGTGACGTCATGTTAAAGGGAAATGAAGCACAGCCATTGTGATTGGCAGGCATCATTCCCTTTAAATGACATCATAAATAAAAAATCGAAATCAGCTCATGGTGTTACAACCAATCAGATGGCAGTTGAACCAGCTCCCGCCCAAATGTGACATCACAAGCCATATTTAAGGTTGTGACGCCTCATTTGAGCCCAAGAAGATGACGAGACAACATCGGTTGGGATCTACCATGTGGTTTTTTTGATTGACAGATGAAGACAGAAGAGAAAAAAGATACAGAAATAATTACAGAAGAAGATAGAAGAAGGTGATTAAAGATAGAAGAAAGAAGAACTGGGTTCCTGATCAGGATCTTCATGGCGGATGGCATCGGATGCTGTTTGAGCCCTTCGCGGTACCTGAGCTTCCTGTTTCCCCGGGAGTCAGAGGGCAAGCACTTCTAAAGGTAAGTAATATATTGAATGTATGGAAATGTATTTTTTTTTACAGGTTTTTTCAATTGGATGTATATTTTTATTTTTTCTTTGCACATTGATTGATAATATATTAATCAGTACCTCTTTAGGGTACAGATCAATAAATTATTAGGCCAATAATATAGTTTTTAATTTCTTGCTTTGTATTGATGGTGAATGGTTTTTGAATGTTTTATTATTGTGTGTTTTGTGCATTACTGTATTGTGATTAGGTGCCTATGGTGTGCTATAGTGGCTTATCATGTCCATATTATTATATGGGTATGATGTACTACAATAACAATCAATCGGTACAGGGTGGGTATAGTGGGTCTAGGGAGGGTGGTTAGGCCTCCCGGATGGGTATCAGGACAGGGTGGGTTAACCCCTTAATTACTGTAGCGGTTAATAACCGCTAAGGTGATTAAGGGGTTAGGGGACATTAGATTGTATTGGCTATGTATTTTTCTGACAACGGAGGATAGGAAACTTACATTATCCTGATGAGGATGCCCTTCATATTGCAGTGGTAAATAGAACTGTATTTATTTACTTGATTTATGAATGCTGGCTAATGTTGTGTTTAATAATGGGCAGATAATCTATTATCCATATCTGGATAATAGTTATTTTGACCATTACTGTACTGTATGTGTTTGGTAGGGGGGAGGGAGGTGTATTTATTTATGTGTAGGACATGTTTTATTTTTTTTACATACAGGATTGGTACCGTAGGGTTGCGGGGACCCATGGAGACCACCTGAAGACCCTCGGATGCTCACAGGTACCACCTGAGGACCCCCGGCCGCCCACGGGTACCACCTGCAGATCCACGGGGGACACCTGTGGGGAAGAACCGGGGGCCCCACAGCTGTGGGGGGCCCGCAGACGTGCATGGACCACCCGAGGTCCCCAGACACCTGTGGGGATGACCTGGGGATCCCCAGACACCCGCGGGATCATCCATGGACCCCTTTGTGGCCCGCAGTAACCCACAGGGGCCACCTGGAGGCTCACAGCGCCTAGCGTGGACCACCCGGAGACCACCATACACCCATGGATACTCCCTTGGGTGCACTGTGGACACCCGTCGGGACCACTGGGTATACCCCGTCGGTCTGGGGTATTAATCCTGTGTGTAAAATAATACATCTTGGTTTAATGGGGGGCACTACAGTAAATATTTTTACATTTAAATTATATTCCTAGTGTAGGTGAGCAGGGTGTCTCCGGAGCAGAACCATGTTGGTTTCAGGTCCGGGAACCCCGTGCATCCCGAGATACAGGCCCCGGTATGGGGTGCCGGTATCCCTCTGCTTTGTTTACATCCCACGTGGGTTTTAAGATGGAGGAGATACCGGCACCTCATATAGGGGCCTGTAACTCGGGAAGTAGGGGGTCCCCCGATCTGAAACCAATGTGGTTCAGCTCCGGAGACCCCCTGCTACATTACTGTAATGTTAGAATTTTAATCAAATCCCCGCAATCGCCTGTGAGAAGCGTGCAGTTAGAGTGACTGATTCAGCCTCTTACTGCGCGTCTATTACATAAAGGCAGACCCCGGTAGGATTCACACAGCAGGGACTGCTGTGTTACTCCAGCGGGCCATTAGTCTTCCGCAGCGCAACTTGTGAGGATCTCGGGCATATCTCGAAATTCCATTTTGAGATTTTTTCGAATAACGGCTGCTGCATCTGTACATAACCTCAATATGTTGTGGGAAGAGAGTGTCGGAAGCTGTAGAACAGGGGTGGCCCAGCACCCCCACACAAACTAAAAGAGAAAAAAGAAAGAATGATCCCTGATGAAGTAGCGTTTTTATAGCTATGAAATGCGTAGGATTTTATTGCTGCTACTTTGATTGATCTACTGACTTCAAGTTTAGCTGTGCAGTCAATATACGGACTTGTGGCTCTCTTTTTACAATGTGCGCCCTTATGTGATCTTCGTCCAGTGACTTCATCTCCCGTTGATGAGACCTGCTGGCTGCTTCTGACTGAAGTGCTGTGTGCCGTGGCTGTGGGTACCTCACCGGGACCAGTATTTCCAGCTGGTTGGATTAATCTGTTTGACGCGCAACACCGGGTTACCCTGGTAGTGACACCGTATGGTGGACTGCCGCTACATATCCCAGCGGCTTTACCTCACCTGCATTTCTGGAGAGGACTGATTCCCTGTACAACGGGGCCACTCTTGTGAACTGGGACACTCTTGAGACGTATGTACTGAGGAGGATCTCCTGTGCCATTCTGTGCGGGGCCACCTACCTTGGAGAAAGGAGTTGTCCTTTAAAGATCCACATTGGGTGATTGGATGATGAGAATTTCCTGACCGGACTGGTTCCGTGCTGGTAACATGTCTTGATACATGAAATGCCTATTACCTTCTGAATTGATGTACGCAGATTACTTACTCCCCGTTTTTTTGTTATATATTTTTTACTAAGATGTACTATACTTTGAGCGTTGTGCGCTGTTTCTTTGTCTTTTTTCTCTAAGATTTTCCATTGGCGGTACAACAGTTGCTGGGCCACCACCACCCTGCCAAGCCTTTGGTCACTCTCCCTCATCTCTCTCCTCTCTGTCCCAAAATCGTTTTCTTTCTCTGTCTCCTCATGTGCAGCTCAAACCACCTCCCAATCATTAAATCCGCCATCTCAACCACGAAGTAAGTATTAAATTGGACTGTTTTAAGTAGGTATGTAATGAAGCCACATGATTCAAATAATGACAGCTGTGAAGAAAAAGAACAAATTAAACAATATCCTCCATGTGTGTTTAGAACCAATTAATATCAGTTGTGTAGGATGACATAATCGTTATTACCTGATATTTATTGAAGATTTAACCCAACTTATTCGAAAACCTTGGTTAGACAATGCAAATCCAATTATTATAATTGCATGATTTGCCACGCAACATTTACGGTTAGTGATAATTGTTGGGCAATCTTGGAAGCAGTTTGGCCTTAAATTGTCCCCTCAGATCCTACTATACAGTATCAACAACAACTTTTTAATTACTTAACATTAGGTTTAGATCAACATATAATTACAAAACAAGAATTTGATTTTCTTTACAATATTTACCCCAAAATACCTCTTTTTTATATAATATCCAAAATACATAAAAATATACAATTTCCACCCGGTTGCCCTATCATTTCGGGCATTCAGTCTTTAACACCTCATTTATCCCAGTACATTGATAGACAGTTACAACAGTATGTTATTCAACTACCTTCATATCTAAGGGACACTACCCACATACTGCAGACCCTACAGGACATTCAGTGGCAACCTCATTATTATTTTGTAACAGCGGACATTAATTCTTTATACACAATCATAAACCATGAACAAGGATGCGAAGCCGTTTTGAATACTTTAAATAATGATCCGTCTATTTCTAGGGAACATAATGATTTTCTTATTTTAGGTATTAAATTTATACTTTCTCACAATTTCTTTTATTTTAATAAATCATATTATTTACAGGTATGTGGCACCACCATGGGCACCAAATTTGCACCTAGCTATGCAAATTTATTTATGGGCAGCTGGGAGGAACAACATATATGGTCCGGCTGTCCATATGGTGCAAGTTTGGTGCTCTGGCGGCGCTACATCGATGATATTATTTTTATTTGGTCAGGCACATTAGCACAGTTACACGAATTCCAAATATATATGAATAACAACAATAATAATCTCAAATTTACATTTGTCACTAGCCCCACTAAAATAGAATACCTAGATTTGGAAATAACAGTTGTAGATAATTGTATTCACACTAGCACATATTTTAAACCTGTACAATCTAATAATTACCTTCACGCACAAAGTCATCATAACCCTACATGGGTCAGAAATATACCGAAGGGTCAATTTATTCGATTAAAAAGAAATAGTTCACATTTTAGACACATTCAATTCTTAAGCAGAGGATCTTAAAAACAAATTCATTGAAAGGAAGTATTCCCCACAGGATTTAGAAAAAGTGATCACTGAAGTTGCAGCGATGGACAGAACCAGTCTTTTGAAATATAAAAAGAAAAATATTAATAAAACAAACAATCTGGCATTTATAACTCAGTTTAACCAAATGGCACCCAATATACATAAGATTTTCAAAAAGTATTGGCCGATACTAAAAAAGATAAAGAATTAGAAGGTATATTACCAGAACATCTCATACTATATTCACCAAAGCCCCTAATATAGGACAAAGACTGGCACCAAGCTGTCCATCGCTGCAACCTATTCATCATAAGATTGCCCCCTTTGGGGGATACTTCACCTGCAATAGATGTACTGCTTGTAAGTACAGTATAAGAAAATCAGAATTTACATCCAATAACACTTAAAAAAATTATAAAATAAAACAACACATCACGTGTAATAGTTCTTTCGTTATTTATTTGCTTGAATGTCCATGTGGTCTGCAGTATGTGGGTATGACCACCAGATCTGTCAAAAGACGTCTGTATGAACATATATATAATATTAAAACTGGTTTAGCAACACACAGTGTGTCAAATCATTTTCTTCAAAAAAAATATCAAACCAACAATGTCACGATACTTGGATTTCCAGAGTTACAAAGAGTGAAGGATTGCTTAAAAATGTAAGCCAGTTTGGCAAGGTAAAAAACCTAGAGTCCCCAGATCAGTTCTCTTGGCTTCAAGGGGGAGAGGAGGACTTGGAGTTCCAGACATCACAAAATACTATCTGGCCGCACAATTGAGACAGGTGGTAGTCTGGAACACAAACCCAAATCAATATTGCTGGCTGGATATAGAAACGCAATATGCCGGAACGCCTTCACTGCCGGCTTGCCTTTGGTCCCTGAGCAGGGAGGACATGCAAAATAACAAATTCAAATTAGGCCCAATGAGACACACCTGGGAGACCTGGACGAAAAGCAAACTCAAGTACAAGCTCACATCACCACAATCCCAACTCATACCAATCCACAGAAACCCGAAATTTCCACCTGGCTGTGAGCCCAGACAATTTAACCAATTTCAAGCCAAAAACATTAAAACGATTGCCGACCTCCTGAGCCTCGGGAAGTTCCTGAGCTACCAAAACCTACAAACCAAGTATGACATATTAGGATTGAACATGTTCAAGTACCTACAAATTCGGCACTTTCTCCAAACATTATCCCCAACATTGGAATTTCCCCCTCTCACAGGTTTCGAGAGACTTTGCAGCGAAACAGATCACCAGAAAGGTCTAATAACACAAATTTGCACAGAGCTAGGAGGGACTACAGAAGTCCCCACGCATGACTACATGCTGCATTGGGCAGCAGAATTGGATATAGTTATAGACCGAGAGGACTGGGAAAGTATTTGGGAAAATGCCTCAGGAACTTCCATATGTACCACAATCAAAGAAAACATTTACAAAATACTGTTCCGCTGGTATCTCACTCCAGTCAGAATAAATCAAATTTACCCTCTGGCATCCGATCTATGTTGGAGAGGCTGCGGTCAAAAGGGGGACATGGCCCACATCTGGTGGACATGTCCGGAAATTCAGAAATACTGGGAAACGACACAAAAATTAATAGAGGAGGTCACAGACCTCAAAATACCTGTTGAACCGCTGACCTACCGGTTGGCCAGTCCCCTAGACTATCTGGACCGACCAACAGGAAAATTAGTCTCCTTCATCCTCACGGCGGCTAGATGTGCGGTGGCGGCCGCCTGGAAGAAAATGTCTCCCCCCTCGAAACAAACAATAATAAGAAGGGTGCAAGAAGTAATGGACATGGAGAGACTATCTGCTTTCCTTAAGAGGTCTTCAACCTCATTTACAGCAATTTGGGACCCATGGTACACCTATTTGGCGCATATAAGACGAAACGCCCCCTAACAAACTAGAGGCCCAATTCACATTAAAGCTCAAACCAGAAACACCAAGGTACTGGGGATCATGACCACCCCCCGCTATACCCTTTGTATCCTCTCCACCCCCCCCCTACACCCTGCCCCCCCTTCTCTACTCCCTCTCTGTTTCCATACTCGCGCCTCCCTGATGGACTTCATGAGGTCAGGGAGACGTTGAGCCTTTCCTTTTCTCTTTTCTCTCAAGAAAAAGAAAAAATGTACATTAGGCTGACATATTGCTTATACCGTACATACCATGTAATGTCATAAAATTACCCAAAATCCACACCAAATTCAAAATGATATTAAATGGTAATATGCATTTTGGGATACAGTACTAGTGCTTGTCCATTTGTGCATGTGGGATTGGGGATCAATGGGGATACTTACACCGGCTATTTTCCGGGGCTGATTAATTCATTATTTACCATAGTGCTTAATAACTGCAAATGGCATCAACTGATTAGTGACGACAAGCTAGTCATGAGCAAGACATTTGGGGTTACTGAAAAGAGGAAGACACCCTTAATCCAGGCAGGTATAACAAATTTAAACTTTTCATAAACCATTGCTGGCTAATGTTTGATATAATATGCACATCTGGAGCATAGAGATTTTGACCATTCCTGTGTGGGTGACTAAAGCTAGTTGTTTCCCCAGTGTGGATGTATATGGCATGCGAGTGGGACTTTAACCCCTTAATGACATCACAAGTTTTAACTGCGAAGGTAACATAGAGGTTAATACCTCCCAGTCAAACTATCCACCCACCCTTATGAACGGAAACCTTCATCCACCCCCTATATAGCCCCACAAATTGTCCACTGATATTTAACCCCTTAATAATTTAAGCAGTGAGCCACTAAGGTCAAGAAGCTGGATGTGAATATTTAGTTTAACATCTACTTTTCAAGACCAGGGACCTAGAACTAGAAAGCAATAAGTCTCAGCTGCAAAGACTCCAGGCTTAAATACTTTGTAGAAAACATACCCTTTTTTTTAAAGTCCTCCCATAAATCCCATCTCACCAGTGTGTGTGGTGCGACAAACTGGCAGGAGGCATAAACTTTGGCAGGGGAGGGGTTAAGTGACTCTCGGCAGGGACTGTGACCAGAGAGGGATTTAGTGACGCTCTGCAGGGCCTATAGAAGGGGAGGGGTTTGCCTGTGTGTTTGCGGTACTCTGTGTTCATGGTCTGTGTACATGCGTGTGTATGTAGGGGCCGGTGTGCGTATATATGTAGGTGTCTGCATGTTTGTGTGTGTGCATATACAGGCAAGAAACGTTGAGACATAGGGCCTCATGCAGTAAGCGACGAATATGTGAAATCGGCAAGCTTACCGATTAGTCATGTTATTGGCGATTTTCCATCTCCGTATGCAGTAAGTGCCGAATACATTCAAAATGAAGCCGAAAACAAATCCGCCCACTCTCACGATGATTTTCCGATCACACACAGGTGTATCGGCGTGCGTGGCGGGGTGCTGTTAGGTTGCCCAATCAAAAATCTTGCTGAATCAGGCGAAGCAAGCATGTACTGTATTGGATAGCGCGCCATATTTAAAGGCAACGTGTACTGTTAATCATTCTCTGTGTTGTTGGGAGTGAGAGAGAGAGAGACGCACAGAGCTGGGTGATTTAATATTTGCATATTGACTGAGAGACTTGTTGTGTATTGTGAGAGCTTTGTCCTTTGTTGTTTTGTTTACATCTTTGTCTTGTTTTATATGTGGAAGTGTTTCGTGTGATTGGCTGTACATTTGTTTTCTGTTTTTTGTGAGTGCTGTAAGTATGCCCACAAAGCGTGGGAAGAGTGATGCTGGTGGGAGTGCTACTCGTGCGAGTACGCATCGGAGTGAATGTACTGTTCAGGGGAGTGATGTTGCTAGGAGTGCGAGTGCTGTTGCTGGGAGTGCGAGTGCTGTTGCTGGGAGTGCGAGTGCTGTTGCTGGGAGTGGGAGTGCTGTTGCTGCGAGTGGTGTTGCTGGGAGTGTGAGTGCTGTTGCTGGGAGTGTGAGTGCTGTTGCTGGGAGTGTGAGTGCTGTTGCTGGGAGTGGGAGTGCTGTTGCTGGGAGTGGGAGTGCTGGTGCCTCAGTTGCTGATGGGGTGCCTGGTGGTGGCGTGCTTGCTGGTGGTCAGCTTTTGGAGTCTCTTCCATTGGAAGAAGGGGAGTCCAGTCAGCACCAGCCAAGCTCTGACCCTAAACCTGGTCGGAAGAAACGTGTGGAGAAGCCACGTAATCCTCGCTTCAATGACCAGGAAAATAGAGCTCTTGTCACTGGGATTCTGGAGCACTATGACAGTATCTATGGACATTTAGTAGGTAAGTGTACCTTTCCATTTATTCTTCAAATACATGTGATCCTAGGTCATGTGAGTTTTGTTCATATGCAAATATGGGTACAGAATATCTTTCTATGTTAATTAGTGTGGAAACACAGCTTTTTATCATGCGTTACAAGGACAACAAAACTCAGGCGTACAATTTGCGATAACTGCATACAATATTAATGCAACCTTGCTTACATGTATAGGTTTAGTAGTGAATGCTCATGTGCTTCACATATTACACCTAAAACAGCATGTTTGCTTTCTCTTGGAACAGCTAGCAGTGTAGGAAACTGGTGCTTGTATTATTATTAATTAACCTCATATATTTTCTATGTTTTTCAAGGGCGGACAAGTTCATCAAGCAAAAAAGAAATGTGGGACACAATAGTAATTGGTGTCAATGCGTGTGGGAATCGTGTCAGGGACAAGCGGAATTGTCGCAAGAGATTTGACGATATTCGGTCAAAATTAAAACAGAAAATACAAGACCATCGCGTGCATGCTACTGGCACTGGAGGTGGGCCGACACCACAACGTCTGATATTAACTCCATTGGAGGAGCTGCTTCGGGGAAAATTACTTCCCGTCGTCGTGGAGGGCTTGGCCGGTGACCGTGATATTGGAATTTATCCCTCACAATTTCCACCAGGTGAGAAATATTACTGTACTAGGCGTGTCGTTGCTTACAGTTATTTTGCATATTTCCGCTGCTTTTTATACTGTCTTCACAATATAAGCATACCTGCATCTATATATGTATATGTCTGATTCTGTATATATATATATCTCAAAATAGACATATATGTTGTAGTCCTACTAAAAGCAGTAACTACTATAGCACGTGCCATTGCGTGGTCATTTACATGTGAATTCCCAAAATGCATTGCTGCAGTGGAAGCAATTGATGGTGGGCGAAGATGGGGAACAACAGGGTAGTACACATGTGTAACACATGCTAATGAGAAATTATTACTAGCTACAGGTACAGAACATAAATATGTATAATATTATTGTGTATTTTATTTATTTTACTCCTACAAACACGACATTACTGCCTATTTTAAGCATGCATCAAATATATTGCATGCAACGGCCTACAAACATCACTTGCACTAACACATCTATAGTTGTTTATGAAAAGGTCCATTTTTGCTTTATGTCATATACAGACAGCATAATGAGGCACACGTAGCATATGTTATGTCATTGTGTTCATAACTTAAACACTGCAGACGACTATTTAGCTCCTCTACCATTGTGTTAAAGCAGCTGCAATGAATATCTCATCACAGCATACACGTCAACAGAGGGGGTGGGGTTCAGCACACACACAAATTACAGGGTCATCTTAGGGTCAACTTAGTTCACACCATTTTCACCTGTTTGAAGTAATTGAAAGGTCTGGCTGATTAGGGTTTTTGGGGAAGGGAATACCGTTCTTACAACCTGACTAGCACAACTGAAGTTAATCACACTCATTTGAAAGCTTAACTCTTGCTACTAAATGCCCCAACAAGTCATTAGTTATCAAACCGTACGTCACACATTAGTTCACTCATATCTATAGTTGAACTACTATCAACGACACATTATCACACACTGCATGTGTTGTCTTGTTGAGTGACAGCCACATTCAGGTGTGCCACATCTTCTATTAATGTACCACACATATCCTGTACCAAAAACAAAACTTTTTGCAATATGACCACCTTCATGATAACCATTGTGAATGTTCATCTCATGATAGTTATGTACATTATGATACTGATATGACTACACAACATATGATTTTTATGTACAAATTTAATCAATTTATCCTCACGCATTACTGCAGAAACATAGTATGTTGTATGTTAGGGAACTCAAAAGTTCTAAGTACACAGGCATGTACATTGTTATTACAACTATTTATGTTAACTTTCACACACACATTTTCGGTTAAGGAACTGATGCTGTTAGGTACTCATAAATACAGAACATACAATAACTGTTTGTTCAATATTTACACATGTAAATGTACAACTAATGTTATTGTTATATATAGTTGCCCCTGGAGGACATGTGTCACCTGAGACGGAACAAGTGTCTTCAACTGGGTCATGCAGCTCAACACACCTAGAAGGTGAGTGTATCAGTTGGTGGCCATATAATATGTGCACTTCTATATGTTATGTTGTCATGTTCATTATTTGTTTTGCACATGTTCTTTAAATAGGATTACTTAGTGTCAGTGAAAATGAAGTGTAAGGCAACATGTATTGTGTTAGTGATGTTAACTATCATGTAGGAGTTCTGAGTTTAGAGCAAGTGTTCATTCATTCATATTTCATACTGAGTCCAAACATTATTCGTAAGTCAAGGTAGATTTTAATGTGAGGTTATGAAACGTATGGAAACATGTTAGGTGTTACTTATGACACAGTATAATTACATAGTAAAACAGCAGAGATTAACATGCCATTTAATAATGTGTACATTTATTTTTAGAACATGATGATGAAGATGATGATGATGATGATGCCGCCATAGACACAGAAATACAATCAAGTGAGCATGAAGAGGTTCCAATTGAAACAGTTATACCGCCAAATCGTCCATCAACTAACACATACGATGCAATAGTAGCTTCTGAGGGAAAAATTGTGGAAGCAGAAAATCGTCGCCATTCTGATCTGATGACAGTGCTGGAAAGGATGATTTCACTGCAGGAAGAAACGATATCACAATTGGCACATCTCCACAGAGTCTTCATTGAAGTGCCTAAACAGTTGCAAAAAATCAACACCTCATTCGAAGAATTAGTTGTTCAGCAAACCCAAGCAAATTACTTGAGAATGACTACTGTACCACATTTCAACTTCAACACCTCACAGGCAGGATCTTTACATGCTGGTAATTTTTCACCACATGCATCTGATCTTCATTCCCCAGGTCCGAATGTTACCGGTCAAGTAGCAGACATTGCTGTGCAGGTTCCTGACGACATCCCACCGCTGCCATCTGTAGAAAATCAGGAGCTGACACCTACAAAGGAGGCGACAAAAACAAAACAGCACAAGCAGTTACTACTGACCAGTTTTTGGACACAAACAAAAAAAGACACACATGAAACAGACCAACCATCACTTGTGCAGTGTCTACCAACTTGCTCACATGTGTCAGTGGGCACAAGCCCTGTCGGTGAGTCACTAGCCACAAGCCCTGTCCGTGAACAGTCACTGGCCAAAAGCCCTGTCGGTGAACAGTCACTGCCCACAAGCCCTGTAGGTGAGTCACTGGCCAAAAGCCCTGTCGGTGAACAGTCACTGCCCAAAAGCCCTGTAGGTGAGTCACTGGCCAAAAGCCCTGTAGGTGAGTCACTGGCCACAAGCCCTGCCCGTGAAGTGCCAGAGGCCACTCAAAGTGGCTCTGTTGTGGCTAAAGTTGTTGCAAAACGAAAAAGGAAAATACAAGAGACAACAAGCAGGCCTGTTACTCGCTCTCAAAAGGAAAAAAAAAATGTTATAATTCACTAAATATGTCTTTGGCCTTGTTTTGTTGACTTCAGATTATCTAATTAATATTGTATGTATGCTGAAAACTGTGTTGTTTCCAAACTTTCAAGTATGTTCTTGTACACGTGAAGTTTTTGAAATGTTAACAGTCCTAATTAATGAATAGTGTTATTAATATTGATGTATTAATCGTCTGTTCAGTAATGGTCCACCAGGAGCCAGTTGCTATGTTTAGAGAATCTGCCATTGACTTACCTGCAAAACATTTTATTTGGGTGTGTTACTTGATGTAATCATTGCATGTGCATATTATTCACATGCAATTAAAAACACACATCTATTTAACTGCAAACATCTTTCTTGTCCGTGTACAGCAGGATTATGTGTTAAATATTACTTACCTTCGCCTTGCTTGGCCATTGTAATGTTGTCCTTTAATCATTTATGTGTTCTTGTTTCAAGAACATCTCTGAATGTATACTAATATATATGTAGTATATATGGATATATGTACACACACACACACACACACACACACACACACACACACACACACACACACACACACACACACACACACACACACACACACACACACACACACACACACACACACACACACACACACTGTGTGTGTGTGTGTGTGTCTATGTATGTATATATAGTACTATCTAAACTGGTATAGATGTATTTACAAAAAACATACACTTCATGCTTCCTTGTGAAAACACAGTATTTTAATAATACAGGCCTAATGTTTGTGAACTATACTAACTGTGAGCCTATAACAGTATTGGCCTAAAACAAATGTTTATTACTTAATTCACTCATGTTTATCACCATTTAAATAGGTTTCATACAAGGCCTACTTACTGGCATCAATATGTTGTGTGTACTCCTGCATTATATATATATATATATATATATATATATATATATATATATATATATATATATATATATATATATATATATATATATATATATATATTATTGGTTTTAACACTACAGCCCTTCTAAATTAAAAAGAAACCTTTTTTGATGGTAAATCACATTTACCAGACAGGTCAATGCAATAGGCCATAAAAGTGTAAGCCTCTATTATGTTAACCTTTAAATAAATCACACCAATATAAAAATCCCTCTTTACATATAAGCCCTTAAAAGTTTTAATATACACACACAGACATTTAAAGTTTGGTTTTACAGACATATTGTAATATATAACTATATATATATATATATATATATATATATATATATATATATATATATATATATATATATATATATAACTATATATATATATATATATATATATATATATATATATATATATATATATATATATATAACTATATATATATATATATATATAACTATAAATATATAAATATATATATATATATATATATATCACTATATATATATACTACAATATACATATACATATACTACAATATACATATACACATTATATATATATATATATATATATATATATATATATACTGTATATATATATATATATATATATATATATTTATGAGAGATATATATATACATATACACACGTACTTAAACTGATGCAGACAGGGAGTTAACCAGACTTTCAAATACACACAGAAATTTCTGAGGAAAAAAAACATTTACTTTTGCAGGTGTGTGTGTATTTCATTATATGGCTGTGTAAGCACTATTTTCAGACAGTGGTCAATGTTATTTTTCCTCAACCCACAATGTTTCTTAATTAAAAGTCTACCAATGTTGTGAGAAAGTAGATAAAATTTGCTACATGTTGGTCAGACAAATGGCTATCACAAACCACAAACGTGAAACCAATTATTTCTACACATCCAATTGGTGCTTCAAACAAGGAGTACAAGTTGAAACTTTTTATGACCTTGAAAAGGAAAGACAGCAAATAGTTAGCAATTGAGCCGTTTCATTCTTATGAGCAAAGAACAGAGAACTGCAGACATCTTTTCTGTTAATCTGCAATGGCTGATGAATTATTAAAAAATATGCATCCGCACAGAGGATACAAATTCATGATAGCAGAAGCGATTTTGTCTGCGTCGGGACACAAAGCCAACACGGGCCAAATCTATGATTTGATTAGAGCCAAGTATCCTTATTACCAAGAACCTGGGCATGCGCGAAATTTTAAATCCTCAGTAAGATTCACTTTATCAACTAATGACTGTTTTGAACGTGTGCAGGATAAGCTACAAGACAGGTATGGTTTTTGGAAGATTGCTAAGGAAAAACATTTCACCGTGGAAGAGGGCACACATATTGTGCTAAATGGCATATTTATTCCTAATGCCAATAGCAATGGATCCGCTACTACTGTTCCGTGTGAATCGATACCTGCTGCAATATCTGCACCCTCCATTCCTGAAACCCACATTGTACAAGAACATAACTACTATGATTATGTACCAAGCCTTTCAGCTGAAAATGCATTGGAATGGGTACCCGAAGAAATGAACCTACCTCCGGACCAATTGTTTGAAGAAAGCTGTGGCGATTCCTATGAGCGCTTCATGGAGGAGATGTGTGTCATACAGGATTCAGCGTTTGGGTCAAGCGTGGATGCAAATGCCTTGCTTTTCTGGAGCGACCAGTTGCAGGCAGACGAAGTGTTAATTCTACAAGAATGGTAAATATAACAATCGTTATGCGTTGACTCAGCGTTTATTTTTTATTTTTTTTCTAACCACCATTTTCACTTTAAATGCGTGGATACAGCGTAACATTGCAAACTGCATAACATGTAGCGATCACAAACAAATTGTTTCCTATTACAATATAGTAGAACCTGAAAGAGTAGTACACATTGCTGACGGAATAAATATACGTACTTTCCTATCCCTTTAAACATATTAGCAACATGTTACCATAACTCTAACACATACCTGATTTGTTATCATGCAACATCTACAAAATAAAAAACCGAGTCCACCACGTATGACGTGGGACCCTTGTCATGTGCCAAGGCGTCCTTAAAAAGGATTACGGATGTAAGTCCCGCCCCCAAGCGACGTGCGCGCGTCAAAGCCTATTGGCTGTGTTGTTTTGTTATAGTTATATGCACTGTGCATGCACTGTGTCATGCGTGCGGCTCAGTGTTTGTGGGCGTACACTGGGCGTTAGCCGAATGTTAATTGAGTGGGAGGAGTGTTTGCGTGTGCTTCACGCTGCCTTAACATGACGTCACACGTATTGCATTTGCGCATTGTGTTATCGGCCGTGCTTTCTGTCCACACACGTCTGTTTAAAAAGAATACAGATGTACTCGTTTAGAACGAATGTAGTTTCGCCTTCATAGTATTTGAAATAAATATTTTATGGTTCATGGTATTTTCAACATGTATTGAACGCACAACGTACGCATTGTTTTGCGCATGCGCTAACAGTTAGTCGATCCAAGCGTGAAGTGCGTGCGCACACTAGGATGTGCGCGCACATTTTTCAGTATACAGGCAACGTTCACTTCATATACATAGTTATGCCTGCTACTAATTTAATGAAAGATTACATAATGATGTACACTTGTACTTCTAACATATAAGTGACTGACGTGTGTATCTACACAATCATATAGAGCTGTGTAACGCGTTGTCACGGATACATATATAGTAAGGTGCCATCTTTGACCATCATGTGTTTGCTGTATTTCAGAGATGTCGGGGAAGATACAATCGGATCAATGTATGATTTCAGAAGAGTCTACCTTTATATGAGATGATTGTGAGGAGGAGCCACCGACTACTATACTACATATGGAACTCATTTTATATTGCTTGCAGCGCTTATTAACAAACAATTAAAAATGTGATACCCTTATGCCTATATTGCATAAGCACTTAATTAACATAATGATGTTGCAAAACAGTGCCTCATGAATTTTTCTTGAGTGTTCTTTAATTACTACTAACATTTTATGGCATGGTGTGTTTTATATATAACAACCATTCCCACTCTGCTAACACATTTGTGTATTCTATTGTGTAATGGAACGTATGACTGTCGAAACTATGTAACAATAATAATAATATGAGCATGTTCATGTATAGCGCTGCTAGTTGTACGCAGCGCTTTACAGACACATTTTTCAGGCTGAGGTCCCTGGCCCGTGGAGCTTACAATTTATTTTTTGCCGCCTGAGGCACAGGGAGATAAAGTGACTTGCCCAAGGTCAAAAGGTCACAAGGAGCCGACACCGGGAATTGAACCAGACTCCCGTGCTTCAAACTCTCAGTGCCAGTGTGTGTCTTTACTCACTGAGCCACTCCTTCTCCCAATGTAAAGGACACTTACAACCAACTAGCCATTTCTTGTTAAAAATCTCTTGTTACATGGGTATGTTGATAAAATGGTTTGGGACTGTAGCAAATAATGTTATTGCCTAGATGTTGTGGTCCCCTACAATGCATGATGTGCTGAATATTACATCAACATCATGTAATGAAGTACGTTTCTGTGTATATTTCATTTACCTAACTAACTATAGTTTACTGTGTTTATTAAACGTTCTAAAAATAAATAGTACAGTCAATATGATGATATAAGCTACCATTATAAACCTGCTGTTATCATTTGTCGATGTTATACATGGATCCGACACAAATTGATACAGACACAAACAGTTGTCTTAAAAAGTGTGCCTATGCTAATGTGCACGTGATTGACGTTTATATTTTGAGAATACTTGATAATTATCCTCATGATAATGATGAAGTGACGTGAATGACATTCCAAATATATTACCAACATTGTCATAGTGGGAAATTAGAAATGCAAAATTACAGTAAAATTTGCGACAAAATTGTGGTTTCTGTTAACAGTTTGACACTTGTTACATGTAGGTCACATCCACACACGTGTGACTTATACATACACATGTCACAAATTTTAATTAATGTTGACTATTAATTCCTAGCATTAATAAACACCTACATTGCTAAATATAAGATGTACTACGCATTGTTGTGATTACAGGCATTCATGCATGGAGTGTTATGATCAGTCAATTGCATCCGTGATGAATGAGCTCCCGTAAGTAAACAAATAAGTACAGTTATCCCCTTTTCTCCAAACACCTCTATATTACACTAGCGACACACTTTATTCGAACTCGGCTAGTCCCACGAATTCGGGTATACCCGGGTGTATTGAGGTTTGTGACTGTTTTCTGCCTGAGTGCATTGAGGTATTTTCCAGGCAGGGATTGAAGCATTTTATTCCCGCTGGCTGCAATACTGCACAGTATATATATACTGCATTACAATTCATGAATTTATGCCATCTGGTAGACACGCGAAGCATTGCAGCCTATTAAATCCTAATCATTATCATTTAACAGATCAGCCGCCCGTCAGCCAGGCATGAACCCAGGCTGGGAAGGCAAACGCAACGGGGCTTGTCAGAGGTGAGGAGCGGCGCATTCCAGGTATCTGCCAGGTACATACTGGGTATTTGCTCGAATAAAGTGTGTCGGTGCAGTACATTAATGGAATTTATAAGGGAACATACATAAAATGTGATGAAATGGGAGTAATCATTTTCTAATACAACGCACATGAAACCTCAATAGTAGCTAAATGCATGTACATGATACAGAAAGTACATGTATGTTACATTTTTCTTTAAACCAATATGTTGGGTTTTTACTTCAAATAATTATAGGAAGATTGAGGTAGGCACATCTTATGACAGATGTCAGCAAATATACATACCATGATCAGTCATACTGGAGATATACCTATAATGCAATGGAACAATATATAAATTGCAAACATTGACATGCTATCTTCAGTACCGTAAGCAACACAGCAAAGTGTGTATTTGGTGTTAAATGTGCAACACCATGTATATTTAATGACATTCAAAATGTAAAGCAGCCTGGTGTACACATCATATGGATGTACATGTTACACTGCACCAATAACATTGTAGGTAAGCATACTAGAAGAATGAATGACTATGGCCATACTATGTGTATTGTGTTTGCATAAGGAACAACACAATGCTAAAATATTACTGCTTTGTTACCCCAGTTGTATTCACATACACACAACTAATGTACAATTGAAGAGGGATTATATAACCTGTGCAACAATAACATACCGGTGCCACATCCCTTTGTGCACACAGCAGAGAAAAGAAAGGTGTGCAACCCATATTCATCTGTGTCCTAACAGAAGGTTATATAAAGAAACATTATTGTTAATATAACATAATTAAACTATAAAAGTAGTACTAGGAACATATATGTTTTTACTTACAAGAAAAAAAGGAATTGATGAGATTCTGGCGTGTCTGGCCACCACTGGCTGTTTGTTCATTTTCAGCAGCTACATGGGTGGGATGCTCGTCTACCAAAGGCTCAGCTAGGTCTGATTGTACATTGTGCCTGAGTGCAACATTGTGCAAAATGCAACAGGCAAGGATAATATCAGACACTTTTTGAGGCTTGTATAGAAGAGCCCCACCAGTTCTGTCGAGACACCTAAATCTGGTCTTGAGTAGGCCAAATGTCCTCTCTATAACAGATCTTGTAGATATATGGGCTGCATTGTACCTCTCCTCTGCTTCAGTTTGAGGGTTTAGCACCGGAGTCAAGAGCCACGGCCTAATTCCGTATCCTGAGTCACCTATAATCAATGGAGCACACATAAGCTTACATTAGTGATAAGATTCTACAATGAAAACATTCCTAAAGAAAAATGTGTTTTGTGTTACAACATCCAAATCTGTACTCACCCAGCAGCCAACCATGTTCAAAATGTCCCTCTTCGAACGCATGGAAGACTGAAGAGTTCCTCAGGATAGAGGAATCGTGACTGGAACCAGGGAATTTGGGTACCACATGCATTATCCTCATCGTGGCATCACATACCACCTGTACATTGAGTGAATGGTAGTGCTTACGATTGCGGTAAACATGCTCACTCTGACTAGGTGCAATCAAAGCAACATGTGTGCAATCGATTGCACCCAGCACACATGGTATCCCTGCTATATTATAAAAGGCATTCCTGACTTCCAGCCACTCTGTCACCTCTGTAGGAAAATGAATATAATTCCTAGCGCGTCTATTGAGTGCATAGAGAAACTGGGTAAAGGCCCGCGAGAATGTAGATTGCGAGACCCCGCCCACTATGCCCACAGTTGTCTGGAATGACGCGGAAGCAAGATAATGTAATGAGCACAGCATTTTAACAAGCCCAGGGACTGCACGACCTCTGGCTGTCAAAAAATCTAAATCTCCCCTTATCTCCTCATAAAGAGATAAGATTGCTGCTGAACTCAAACGATAGCGACTTACTATCTCCTCCTCACTCATCCCATCTAACAGGGTTCTCTCCCTGTACACACGCGGACGAGGCACAACTTGTCTCCTCTGTCTTCTCCTCTGATCTCCTGTCCCTCGGCCTGTCCCTCTCCCTGTCCCTGTCGTATCCGCGTGCCTGTCCCTGTCACTGTCCCTCGGTCTGTCCCTCCCTTGCCCTATATCATTCTCTTGATCAGCAAGCATGTCATAGAAAAGAATGTTCCTCCGTCTCCTAAACAATCGCAACATTTTGAAATGAGTAGCTGTGAATGAGCAGGTAATGGGCGTCCTTTAAATAGGTATGTGATGATGTCAGGTGACATACTAAAATGCAAGGTGTTACATTAACATAATAAAGTACTTCTGTGCCAAGCTGTGTGCAGTTGATCTTAGAAGTATTTGTTGTGTGTATTCTGCAAGGAATGATGATATTTGACAATGATGTCACGTGAAGCTTTGTACAAACATTGCTTGAAAATAAATAGTTTAATGTGCAATGCATGTAACACTTGTGAACGCAACAGTCAGTCATGTAATTAGACAAAAAGGCTGAGATTGACGTGGGAAAAGTTTGCTGTAACATGTGTAATTAGCCATGTTATTGTCACATGTTGACAACAATGAATTGTCGTGTGCATATGCATGCATTTCTGTAATGAGGATAGTTGCTATAGAATGAGTTTACAAGGTGTCACAATGATTAATTACTGTACATGTGTGTAGAAGTTAGGTTGAAGTGCTTGTAATGCAACGGTTACAATGTAAACATGCAATGTGATTGAGTGTCCAATAAGTGACGTCATGAAAATAGGGAGGACACAAACTAGATGTAAACATGAGAAGAAAGATGTACATGAAAGTTTAAAGATGTGTCACACATTACAAGCATTGTGTAATGTAAAGGAACATGAATATACGGTGTATGTGTGACATGTGTGACATGTGTAACATCATGTAAATAATTGTCGCTCAGTTCAGTAAAATGTTTGATAGGAGTGAGGTTCTCCTTTAAGAGTTGAGTATAGGATTTTCCCTTGACACATCATCACATGATGAGTAATGTGACACGCAAATGATGAAAACATGTAAAAGTACAATGTTATGCAAATAATACACGTCAGCTGTGACACAATGCAGGGAATGCCCCCCACACTGTAATGCAAATGACGTTTGTATTGTGAGCAATGAAACGTAAACAGTACTATACTGTTATACGTCCCCGCTCCATTGACTCCATTGATGTACAGAAGATTTTTTTTTTCTAAGTGCCGTTCCGCCAGCCTTAGCGATCGTTCTCCCCTCCAACCTGCCAACTTTAGTTGGCGGGAGAAATTGCCCATAACATCTCAATTTCGTAGTGCCGATCAGCCCCGATAAGCTGATTTTGGTACTTGAATCCAGCCGATTTAAAAAAGTGGCGATCAGTGGCGAAAACAGGCTTATCGGCAGCCAACTGGCCATAACAAAATTATCGGCTACGAAACCTGCCGAAATCAAGCACTTATCGGCGCTTACTGAATCTCAAACCCAATTTTGGCTATAAAATGCCGAAAAAATCCTTATCAACGCTTACTGCATGAGGCCCATAATCCCCTTGAGAGAGATTGTAGGTAAGTTACTGTCACGGGAGACCAGGCATTTTCACTTTATGCTGGGATCATATCACTGAACAAAACCAAATAGTAAAACAAATTGTCATGTATTCTATTGAAAGTACAAATACAAACCAGCGCCCACAGGGATTGATAATGTCCAATGAGTCCAAAAGAGGGGGGAAAAAAGTCCAGTAGGTCCAAAGGAATGTGAAATCTCCAATCAATGGGTCTGTGACATGTGGACAGAAACAGAAGAAATTATCATAGTGTATATGGTTAAACAGAGACTACATGAAACAATTAAAACAAAGTACAAACAACATGAAATATAACACAGAAGCTGAAAAATAAAACTATTTATTCAAACAAAGGAGCCTGCTGCAGTGGGTCATCAAGGGGTTAAAACCCAAAACCCTACTTACAGCAGGGCCAGATACAACGAGCGTGTGCAACCAAACAGGAACGGATGCCAGGTGCAGAGAAAGTCCTCCGTAGGCGCTTAGGTGTGTGGGGTGGTGACTCAGACTCCCTCCGATGTGAATCTCAACACCGGATTGGCTGCTGGGTTTCTTATAGTGTTTCAACTTCATTCATGAAATACTCCAGCCAATCCGAGCATGGTAGAAATCCTTACCAGCCAATCAGAGCGTTGCCAGTCTATCTAAGCCGGGAAAGCATGGATCGGATTCTGACAAGGGAATGCGCCAACTTGGCACCTCTGCCACTTGTCAGTCAGAAGCCACCCACTGAGTTAGGGTCCTCACAGTCTGAAAAGTACAGGGAAAGGGGGGAAAGGAAAATGAACAGGGCGCTTCTTAGGAGTGAATGTGAAAACAGTGTTAAAAGGAATGGATAATACATCACAAATGTGAATCACTTATAAACAATTAGGAAATACCCTTCACCAGCCAGTGATGAATAACTATTAAAAATACATATTGTGATGAGCAGCTGAACTTCCTCAAATAGGACTGTTCCAAGTCCCAAGAAGTACAGTTTCTTTTCTTCTGGGGGAGGAGCGCAGTCTGACTTGGGGCAAATGGTGGTCTGGGATCGCCATTCATCCCAGGACGTGGGCACTTGAGCATAACTCCGGTGCCCAAATGGCTTTCACATCGTGGGAACCTCTGAGGCTTTCATGTCCCGACACCGAGCAGACGATGGCACCAAGCTTGGTAGCCAATGGTCTCTCTGATCCATGGACCTGGAAGTCCCCAGCTCATATAGTATACTGTGTAAAAGCATAATATAAGCATTTAAACATACCTGCTTAATAAAATATACCTTACACTTTTATTCCATCTAAGTCCTTTGGTTATGAGGGGTAGAATGAGACTCTTTACATTTATTCCCACAAGCCATATCCCTCACGCACTATGGGCTATTAAACATTATGAAACAGAAATATTTTTCGCACTTTCCCCACCCCCTGAGAGATGTGTGGCTATGGTGTGTATATGGTGCAATACATGTGATGCACATGAGATCTGAGTCTCTGCTACGGGGAACCTGGGGTATACCTGAGTTGATGTTCGGTCGGTAGCGCTTCCACCTGTACAGGATTCTGTGATGTAGAATAACCCCGCTACAGGACCCGCATACCCTCCAATGCTATGCTCCCCCACCCAAGGTGTGAGTGACAGCGCTGCCCCACTATAGTGTTTGAGTTGGTGCACTGATGCATTGGGTACCTGCCGGGTGATGCCACACCCGGGTGCGCTGATGCCACGATGCTGGGATCCACGGATCCGATGCTGATACTGCGAAGCCTCCGTCTCTTTGTTCGGTGGCTCTCTCATGGATTGTACCACTGTAAACAATGTCTTTATTAATGTAGGGCGATCTGTGTCCTGAACCACAGGCCGCAGCCACCGTGCGGCATCTCTGTAAGGAATCCACTCCTGGCTTTGATTATAACTTTTGCAGACTTCTGCAGTTGCAAAAGTTTCCTCTGGCAATCTATGGCACATGTGTTGCTTCTCATTGCAGCTTCTGCCCTGTGCTACATCATTGGAGGAATACTCACACACCCTCCTCCTGTGATTGGATCTCCGCCCTTTATATCCTGGGCGTTGGCACTGAAACAGTGCCGAGCATAATTTCCTACCAGGACGTTACTGTCTCTGCCACAAACTGCCCCAGGCCTCTCTCCTAGCGTTCTTACCTTCCAAGTTCCTGAGTATCCAGAGGCCTGTTCTTTCTCCTGTGCTGTAGCGTGTTGCCAGCACCGGTACCTGCTGCATTCCCTCCTAGCAGTGGCTACCCTTCCTTGCCTGCGGCCTGCTGCTATCCCCTTGCAGTGGCCTGCCATGGACTTCTGCGCTGAAGCGTTGGTTCTCCCCGACGCTGCCCTGCGGTGAACTTCGGCCAGCCTGCTGTCTCCTTCTGCTGAGATCGGCGTCATGGGCCGAGGCCGCTCCTCACGCAGAAGCCACTCCCGCGCTCACGCTCCTAAGCTGAAGCGGGGAACTTCTGTCTGCTTGTTGCCGATTCCTTGCTACGACTACGACCACCCGGATGTCTTCTATCCTGACCCTGCTTTGGCCATCGATTGTCCTGTCTTCTCCTACCCCGACTTTGGCTTCAATAACGACGATGCTGCCTTCTCCAATCCTGACCCTGCGATGTACGACTATGAACTGCGCACTCCGGATCAGTCTGCGCGGACTAAGGTCGGTGATAATGTAACCCCACCTCAGCCCCGCGGTCCGGTCCCGGTTTGTGGCGAGCATCGGCGTAACAATCTCCCTGTGTCTGTAAGACTAATATTGCTAAGCAGGGCAGGGTCCCTATCTGAGGTGCAAGTCCCTATCGCAGCCACAAATTATGTGGGAGTCGGGGGCCTAGCTGGGGCATAATAGGGGGTATCTAGCATAGTGCAGATGCCACTGTCATCTGCACATGTAGGGATGTGTTAGTTTGCCTTCGCTTTGCTGCAGCACGTCTCCAGAGCGAGTGTTGTAAGGTTCCGCGGCAGCCCGACAGTATAGGGCGCCGCCATGTTGTTGCGCAATAGTAAGGGGCACTGTCAGAGCAGAGAGAGGTCGCGCATGCGCAGTGCAAGCACGCGAACGGCTGGCCAATAAGAGAGAGGCTCAGCCAGTAACTACAACACCCAGGAGCCTTAGCGGAGTCACCTGACGCCAGGGAGCAAATGGGATGGCCGGATTCGCGGGAGGCAGGAAAGGGAAGCGTGGGGGAGAGACCACGCTAGCCAGAGGGCACCGGAGGAGCAAGGGAAGAAGTGGTGTGGGTGCAGGGGATCCGTGACCCACCTGCATAGGTTAGATCTTCCCTGTAGGCCCTAAGAGATTCCCTGAGTCACCATAGGTTGTGGTGCTGCAGGGACACCCTGTAGTGATAGCAACATCATCCCTTACTGTATACCAGATAGGGACAAAGTGTGCAGAGCTGCGATTGCTGCTAGTCGCCTGGGACCAGGCGGTTGAGCATCGTGACATCGGAAAGACTGCGCTGGATCGGCGAATCCTTTTTGAAGCTATTAGCGGTCACCACAGTGACCGGAAGGTATTTACTAAAAGTGCACCAACACCGGTCAACAGGTGCTGATCCCACCTTAGGGAACACTTTTTGGGGACACTAAGTGGAGTAGCCAAAGGACTGAGCCTAAATACATATTACAGTACATGGACACGGTGTGGGGGCACGCGGTGATGGGACAGAGACATTACTCCTTACGAGAGTGGCCGAGCCACTAGCCTTATAAGAATAGTATAAGATATGAATGTATGATATGTGTTCTCGCTACGATTAAGTAATAAGGGTTTACTCTTGCGTTCCAGTAAACAGTTCCAAGCATATGTGTGTTGCTATTGTTCTTACCAGGGGAATCTTATGCAATGGGGATCCTGGGTAAGTGGAGGCGCTGCCAATAAGATACTTAGTACCCCAGGCTACCAGTTAGCGGAGGCTCATCTCCTGGAGCCCATAGGTGTGTGCAGTACCCGTAGTCACTCTAGAGCGTAGGAAAGAGGGCTACATTTGGAGGCGCTGCTGAGATCTCAGACCTGGGGTGCCCTATATTTTTTTTCCCAACTGTGCTCTGTTGTTTTTTTCTCCTCCATGTTTGTGCCCTCACAGCCCGAGGTGCGTAAGTGGGCCCAGCGGTACCAGATTCCCTTTGCCTGTGCCATTGCCATTGGACACGTCCCTGCCGCTACCTCCCTGGGCACGGTGACTGATCAAGTAAGGAAACTTCCGTTCCTGGACACTGCCCGAGTGGTAGACCATTATTATGACGGGGAGCATAACTGGCGTAAAATATTATTCGCTACAGACCGGGACATATGCCCCGAAGCCATTCGCTCCATATTAATCCTGCCCAATGCTCCAGGCATTCATTGCTCGCTAGTACAGGTGGGCGTAGCCGAACCCCTGGCTCTATCCACGTCACAGAAGGAGTACCCTGGCCCATCAAGCACAGCAACGACCAATCCCTTCCGTACCCCTGAGAGCAGTATGAACCCTCACTGGCCCGCTGCAATGGGTAAGGCGCTTCTTTCACCCCCTCCACCATTCGGCCGTCGCTAAGTAGAAGCAGTATGTCTAGACTTGATGTCTATGCCCCTGCCGGGAATAGCATGCCTGATAATGTGTCCCTTCCTGTGCTAGCAGAAGCCATACATCAATCCACACAGTCTCATCAATACCGGAAGCTAAAGGCATTTTCTGGCGACAAACCAACCCCTCTGGGAGTAGTCGGCTTTGATGAATGGTTGGATCATGCTGAACAGGTACTCCATGAATGGTCCTGCACTGATGCCGTATGGAGGCAGCGCATAATCGAATGCCTGCGACCCCCAGCTTCCCACATGGTGCACTGTTACCGGGACGACCACCCTGATGCCGATACAGCCGGCATCATTCACGCCCTCACCAAAGCCTATGGGATTCCAGTGGATGCGTTTGCCCTGATGGCCAAGTTTCACGCTTTGACTCAGAAGGAGGGAGAGATGGTATCTGATTTTCTTAGGCGTCTGCACTTGGATCTGTGGACCCTGGTGAGGAGGCAGGTAGTGCAGAAGGTGGATGCCGATGGACTGCGAACCACGCAACTGCTGAGGGGACTTCTTCCGCTGCATCCGTTGTCCGTACGAGTCAGTGGTTGTCTGGTGCCGGGACAAGCCCTGATATTCGATGACCTGATGGACCGAGTGCAGGCACATGAGACCGTGCTGTTGGGACGTGATTTGACCCCGGGAAAGAAGACGGGAGTGGTTGCCAAAGAAGCTAAAAAGTCATAGGCTAAAGTTGAAGCGGCTGGGGATGTGAACCCGGAGAAAGAGGACTTTGAGGAACTTACGGCTGCCCGGGCACGCACTGCTTCGGGACGAACCTCCCCGAACTTCCGAGATAGCCCCTCCCACAGCCACCTTCAGTGTTATGCCTGTGGAAAGATGGGGCACTTGTGAGAGCACTGTCCCTCACCCCGAAGAACGGCGTCACGACCAGCCAAGTCTATGTTGTGTACTCCTCAAGCCAGTGAAGCGGCGGGCCAATCTCCGATGAACAGCCGATTTGGACCAGCAGCCATCGTCAAGGTGGTTATTGAAGGTATCTATGCCTCCGTGCTCATGGACACTGGATCCCAGGTGACCATAGTGTATCGACCCTTCTACGACCAACATCTGCATCGGTTGCCGCTACTATCTGCCGACTCCCTGAGGTTGAGAGGGCTAAGCCATGAAGACTACCCTATCGATGGAGTGGTGAAAGTACACCTGGATATTCCCAAGTTGAACACCGGCAAGCATCACCCCATGGAGGTGGAAGCGTTAGTGTGCCCGGAACCCCGGGATCATCCCAGCGCCCCTATAATCATGGGAACCAATACGGACATTGTACAAGCTGTGATCCGCATGTACTGCACCGACACACTTTATTCGAGCAAATACCCAGTATGTACCTGGCAGATACCTGGAATGCGCCGCTCCTCACCTCTAACAAGCCCCGTTGCGTTTGCCTTCCCAGCCTGGGTTCATGCCTGGCTGACGGGCGGCTGATCTGTTAAATGATAATGATTAGGATTTAATAGGCTGCAATGCTTCGCGTGTCTACCAGATGGCATAAATTCATGAATTGTAATGCAGTATATATATATATACTGTGCAGTATTGCAGCCAGAGGGAATAAAATGCTTCAATCCCTGCCTGGAAAATAACCCAATGCACTCGGGCAGAAAACAGTCACAAACCTCAATACACCCGGGTATACCCGAATTCGTGGGACTAGCCGAGCTCGAATAAAGTGTGTCGCCAGTGTACTTGCAGGAAGCAGGTGAACTACCGTTGTTGGCTCTAGCTGCATGCCCCGCGTTACAAGAGGCCTGCGGTAGGATTGCAACTTAAGAAGAACATGGGATGTTGTATAATCAGGAGTGCGGGTTGACCGAGATTTCTCCCGGGAAGGAAGAATGATGGTTGCAACGTGCCAATATCCCGCCAGACATCCGGAGGATCGACTATTCTCATTGGAGAGCACGGTACTTGAAGACCAGCGACTCGGCTACAAGGTGTTGGCCTCAGTAAAGAAGTGGACTGGAAAAATCCCGTCCCGAACTCGGGTATATGTGAGAAACCTTTCCCCTTACCTCATGTGCATTGATCACCGGCAGCCGCTGGGTCGAATCTTTCCGGTGACCCCTGAGAAGAGGGCCGAAGGTAGCTGCCCGGTCGCCACCGTTCAGGCCGTAACTCCACAGTTGGCGTTTGATTTTGGAGACTCGCCGTTGACAGAGGAATGGAAGGAGAGACTGCAGACCAAGTTGGAAACTCGGCGGGGGGTGTTTTCCATAAGTGATATGGACGTGGGGTGCACTCGCAGTGCCCGCCATACCATTCGACTGAATTACACAACGCCGTTCCGCGAACGGTCCCGACGCATAGCATCTCGAGATGTGGAAGAGGTGAGGAGGCTACTAGCCGAAATGGAGGAGTCCGATATCGTTCAAGTATCCCAAAGCCCCTATGCCTCGCCTATCGTAGTAGTACGCAAGAAGAATGGGACCGTACGTCTATGCGTGGACTACAGGACATTGAAAAATCGCACTGTACCTGATCAGTACACCCTTCCGCGAATCGAGGACCTCCTGAATACCTTGTCCGGGAGTAAGTGGTTCAGCGTACTGGATTTGAGGCCAGGGTACTACCAGGTACCCATGGACTTGGAGGATCAAGAAAAAACGGCTTTCATCTGCCCGTAATGTTTCTACCAGTTCACGCGTATGCCTCAAGGGATATGTGGAGCACCGGCCACCTTACAGCGGCTGATGGAGAAGACACTGGGGGACATGAACCCGCGAGAATGCCTGGTGTACCTGGACGACATCATAGTGTTTGGGAAGACACTGGAGGAGCATGAGGAGCGGCTGTTGAAGGTGTTGGATCGACTACGCCATGAAGGACTTAAACTGTCCATGGACAAATGCAAGTTCTGCCACACATCCGTGTCATATGTGGGCCATATCGTATCGGCAGAAGGGATATCAACCGATCCGGGAAAGATAGAGGCGGTGGTGAATTGGCCAAGACCCAACAACGTCCAGGAACTACGGTCCTTCCTGGGGTTTTGCGGGTACTACCGCCGGTTTGTGGAAGGTTACTCCAGTAACGCTAAGGTCCTGAATAACCTCTTAAAGATTTACCCTGGAGACACCGGAAGGAAAGCTACCTCTGCACAAACACCCTTTGGGGATAAATGGACCCCTGCTTGTGAACAGGCATTCTTGGGATTAAAGACCAATCTAACGCAAGCCCCAGTGCTGGCCTATGCCGATCCAGACCGGGAATACGTCCTGCATGTGGATGCCAGTTTCAGCAGCTTAGGGGCAGTGTTGCATCAGAAACATGACACCGGATTCAGACCCGTGGCGTATGCTAGTCGAAGCTTGACCGTAAGCGAACAGAATTACCCGGTCCACAAGTTGGAGTTTCTAGCCCTCAAGTGGGCTGTAGTGGATAAGTTACATGACTATCTGTATGGTGTCCAGTTCGAAGTCAGGACTGACAACAATCCTATGACTTACATCAATACGTCTGCAAAACTAGATGCGACCGGTCATCGTTGGCTAGCGGCCCTGGCAAACTATCGGTTCAACCTCAAGTACAAACCTGGACCCACCAACATAGGGGCAGATGCACTGTCTCGGAGACCTGGACTTCACCCTACTGCCGATGAAGAAGAGTGGGAGGAAATTCCGGGGCCGGGCATACGTGCCCTGTGTTCTCTTGCTGCAGTGGTCAGCGATCGGGTAGCGTTCTCAGAATTAAGGATAGCAGACTCGCTAGGGTGTCAGTCCAAAGCAGTTCCTAGAACGTACCAACATCCCGAAGGAATGAATATCACAGAGAATAAGATTATTTCATGGAAAGAATTCGTACAGTATCAAATTCAAGATCCAGTGGTTGAACTAGCACGCCAAGCCTTGCAACAGGAGAACCCTTCCATACTTAAGCAAGCTCCCCTAGACCTAGTGAATTTATTAATGAAGGAGTTCGATAAATTAGAACTGGTCAACTGCCTATTGTACAGGGTCGTACCGTACCACAATCATCCCGACCGGCGAGTTATCCCTGCCCCAGATCCTTAGAGACATGGTACTTCAGGCACTGCATGATGATCATGGTCATCTTGGCGTTGACAATACGTTTGGGTTACTTCGTGATCGATTCTATTGGCCGAAAATGAGAGAATCGGTTTAGATACATTGCCGGCAGTGCACTCGTTGTATACAGAGGAAGACACTCCCCACCCGGGCAGTCCCCATGGCCCATTTGAAAAGCTTCGGACCCATGGATTTG
>NC_134486.1:177314982-177344982 GCF_040206685.1 Ascaphus truei | reverse complement strand
TATTTGTATTTACATTGTATACCGTTTAATAAAGGTTTTTTTTTCATGGGATTTTGATTACATCAGGCAGGGGGGCCCGAGAAATTTCATGGATAAAAAGGGGGGCTCGGCATAAAAAGTTTGCTCACTCCTGCTCTAGAGCATAGGAAAGAGGGCTACACACATATAACTTACTCCTTCCTTGTCCCAACTCCAACTGCCACTCTTCTAACTGTCAGCTCAGACTTCAAGCACACCCAACGTTCCAATCTCCCCTCAGGAGATTCTAGCAGCCCTATTGGCTGTACTGTGTCATGTGTTGTGCAGCCCCTGGGGCTGCTCGAACCTTAGCATGCGCAAACCTTTTCTGCGCATGCAAGCGCACAAACAAAATGGCGGCACCCTTATCGACTACCCGCCTGCAGTGGTGAGGAGAGCTAAAAGGAGGACTGGGCTACACCCATTTCTTCTAAGTCCCAAAGTAGAATGAAAAGACGCTTAGGTTCATTCCCAGGGCTGTAGCTCATTCCCTTATGGAAAAACAAACTTAGAATGAAAAACAAAATGCTTAGCTTCATTCTCACGGCTGTATCTCATTCCCTTTCTAAAAACTGGACTTCGGTTTAAAAAAAAACCCTTGCAACCTCATAAATGGTTGGAGTATCCCCCAGAACCTCTATACTGGTTCTGGGGAACCAGGCATTTAACTGGGGAGCACTTTGTTACTGGGGGGACCCCGGTACCATTCTGGGGATACCTTATACACCTATGCCCTGCTTACCTTTCTGGTCTGTGCTGGAGCAGGGAGTCCTAGCGGTGAGTCGTGGAAGCATTTTCAAGGGGAGATTTTGCCAGAGCAATGTGTCTCAATGTATCCGAGAATCCATCCTGATTCCCGGGTAAATTATTGGGGTATCCTGCAACTCTGGAACCCTGCTCCCTAGATACATGCTGACAACAATTTCTCCGTAAACCCCCCCTTGAAACTCATAGCCTAGCAATCTTTTTGCTTGCACCCCTGGAAAGGTAAAACACACATAAATTCTTTATTGTTGCACAATTACATACCTTGCATTTACAATAAACAGGTTCAAGAGCTGAGAGGTAACCAAATATGGCTCAGATGTAACCAGCCGGGCATAATACCTTTATTGATGGCCTGGTTACCCCCTCACTATCCCAGTTACCTCTTTTACCTATGTTTTTATGGGTTAAATATCACAGTCTCCTGGTTGCAAGATCAGCGCAAACCTAGTACAACCCTTTCCATAAATTTGAATCAGGTGCCCTGATGTTGTAGTTGAGAAAAGGGAAATGTACAGATGTAGCAAACCTTACCGCACAGCGCCAAGCCACGGGACCGTGACTTTGATGGCCCCGGTGACAGAAAATTATTGCTATGGGGGGATCTGATCGGGAACCATGAACCCCCCCACCCGCACCCTCAAGACAATAAGTCGGCAACATCCTCATCATAGTCTTCCGACTGCAAAACTACAGAAAAAATTGCACCATACTGTATGTATAAAGAATACAAAATCTATTGCTTTCTATGGGAGTTAAAGTTAAAAAATAAAATAAAAGGGAAATTGATGTATTAGTGATAGAAATTTCTCTCCACTTTTATGCAACGAGCTTTAAAAGAAGAAATACCTCTTACTGTTTTTTTTCTTGTCTTTTTCTCTTTCATATAGCAGTTGTGTCAACAATGGATACATTTTTAATACATGCAAGAGGAGGAATCAAAAGAAAGCAAGCAGAGCAAGAAGGAGAAAACTCATCCATGAATGAACCAACAAGCCAGTGAGAAAATGAGAAAATGTGTTTCAAATGGGTTTTCAATAGCACACTGGTTGATGGCAAAGACAAACCCCAATGTGTCATCTGTCTGATATTGTTTGCTGCAGAAAGTATGATACCAAAAACAAAATGAAATGAAAATACATTTGGAAACAAAACATGTCAATTGATTGAACAAGTCTCAAGATATTTTGAGTGAAAATTGTCTGAGCTTCTAAAAGAAAAAACATTTGATTGTGAACTTAACTTCTTTGCCAAAAAAGCACTGCTTCCATCCTATAAAGTTGCATAAATAATTGTGCAAAAAAAAAAAGCCACATGACATCAGAGCAGTGGACATTGTCCGGACTGTGATTGGTGAAGATTCAGTAGAACAGCTACAAAGCATCTCAGTGTCAAACAATGGCACCTGTAGCAGAATATCGAGGTCAACGTTTACATATATTAACAGTCACAATATTTGCATTGCAGTTGGGTGAAGCTGCTAATTCAGTAAATGATTGCCAATGTAATTGTTTATGTTCACTATTTATGGGAAAGTCAGTTTTCTGAAAACATGCTATTTTGTCAAACAATAATTATCGACCATTGTATCCAGCTTTTTATTATGGTTGATTATTATCTCAAGGAACACACGCTTTCTTGTAATAACTGTGTTGGGCTTTGTTCAGATGGAGCTCCTGCGATGACTGTACAGTACGAGGGACTGCAAGCCTTAGCAAGGAAAGGTTTCCGAAAAGTGGTTTGTTTTCATATACGATCAAACAAGAAGCATTTGAATCCAAAGAATGTAATTCTGAACTTCATAACGGGCTGCACAATACTATACAAATGTTGAATTTTGGGAATAACACCCATGTAAGATAACTATTTACTTAATTTTGTTACGATTTGGGTGCTTATGATGTTGGAAAGGGAGAACACAGGGAAGGAAGGAAGGGAAGGAAAAGGAGGGATAATCATGGACACATGATACATAAAGCTTGGCCCCCTGCGGATGCACTTACTAGAATTCCCTCCTACTCTCTGTACGTTCTCCCTACATACCAATTAGATTGTAAGCTCCTCGGAGCAGGGACTCCTCTTCCTTAATGTTACTTTTATGTCTGAAGCACTTATTCCCATGATATGTTATTTATATTATTTGTTATTTATATTATATGTATCACTACTGTGAAGCGCTATGTACATTTATGGCGCTATATAAATAAAGACATACAAAAAAAGAAAAACTAGATAAAATGTGTGAGGTGTCTAAAAGGTAGGAAGGAAGTGAAGTGACTAGAGGTTGAAGAAAGTGATTAACGTATTGTGATAAGTGCTCCCCCAGTGAACCAATACTAGAAATAATTTGTCTACCTGGGGGGGTGGGGGTGGAGAAGGGACTTGTGAACTTTAGGGAGGTGATGGAATATGGGTAGAACCGGATGAGTACTATGTAGATATTCATTTTCTTGTACAGAGAGTACTTGAAGGATCCTGCCAAACTCTAATAGTTCATATAATTCCAGGAATTGGAATTGGACATGGTTCTTCATTATTTGATATTACGTTGTGGACATTGGGTCTCATGGATACAGTCTGTAGATCACCATGGTTAGGTATGGGTATTGAACTGTCTTTGTGCTTGAAAAATCTTTTGAGAGTTATCTTCCTAGTGAACCGGTGAAGATCCACTATAGTGGAGAATAAATCAAAATTTCTATCCGGTGCAAATGTAAGTCCCAAATTCAACACACTCAGTTCAGATTGACAGTGTGTATTTAGAGATATTTAGAATGTTTGTGTCTTCTAATCTTCTAATTTCAATGCCTCATCTTTTTTGCAGGGGCCACCCACCAGCTTATTCCTGGATCTTCTTCTCCGTCGGTGTCGTTTTTTGACTGCTGGCGTCCAGATGTATTCATGGCATATGTCTGTGTTCTCCCTGGTAGAAGAATTTCTTCATTGGAAGATGCTCCGGATTCAGTACCTGAGAAGGACACACTTGGAGGGATATGTTCAGAGTCTGAAATATCTGATTCTATATTTTTTCCTGTGTGTGCATCTGTGCATGACACTAGATATAGAATTCATACATAGTATTATTTAAGGTATTATACCATTGCAGACTATTGTACTATGATAATGATACCATAGTCTGCATATCAAACTATTTCATTATATTTGTATATATATGTGACTAACGAGTTTAAGTCCAATGTGTTGAAATTTGCATAATTTTCCAATTAGGTGCAACACATTAGTCAATTAGTAGAAGGGAGGTATAAATAACACCCTCCCTTCATGCTTGTTACACTCCTTGAGAAAGGGCAAACTTGCCTGAAACGCGTGGGAGGAGGTCTTCTAGTCATGTCTTGTTAGTATCTGCTTTATGTAGTTTAATACATTGATTTTACCATCCTACCTGGTGAGTCTGCTGGCATTGATCTTCTATCTTCTTGTCTACATCCGAATCGTGGCCGCGCAAGTGAAGTACGTCCTTCACCCCTGGAGGGGAAAGTGCAGTCGTGAGCAGAGGGGACGGACCATCGTGAGTATCCACTCCATCCGTTAGCTGTCGCATCTGCAGCCGCTCGCCATAGATTGAGAACGGGACTGCACACAGCCGCAACCCCATACATCCATTAGACTTTTTTCCTTGCCCTACTTATCAACCATATACAGGCTAATAGCCATAAGGTGTTTATCCTGGAGTCGCCAGTCAGTTCTTCTTGGTCTGCATATCCACACCGCCTGGACTTGGATTTACACCTGGATACTTATATCATCTATCTTCACAGACTCACCAGTGTTCCAGCAGGTAATATTAACCCTGGATTTTATTTCATCGATGTGATACTTTTAAGTGTTTCTTTTTTGACTCCTTGTTCTTCTACACTGTTGCTGGACTCAATACTCAATTGACATCACATTATACTTTGAAAATTATTCAGTATGGATATACCTACAATGTCTCCACAAGATTTAAATTCTCATTTTGCCTTTAATTGTTTTAATTTGGCAGCTAGCACCAAAAAAGCTGAGTCTTTTTTTGATCAGGACTGTAATATTCTATGTGAGGATATACAAGATCTTAAAGTGCAATTTTTTCGTTTAGAAAAATGTATATCGCATGATTTAAAATTATGGTGGGACATTGTTACACTGGAGAATTTTGGAGGTCTCCGAATGACAAAAGCTCCATCATTTGGATTTGAAACACACGAATTTGAGAAACAATGGAACCTAATTTTGGACCAGTGTTCCTTTAAATTAATTGAATTAATTATTCAACACAAATCCAAAAAGAAAATCACTGCACACAAGCATGTTATAGATCTACAATCTCAATTGCAGGCTTTCACCCATATAGACCGGTTCAAAGATATGGACAAATTACTATCACAGAGAATTACAAATCTAGAAAAAAGTATAATGCTGGCCAAACAAACCAAATATGAAAGGGACAAAATTGATTATCAGAAAAAAACATATTTATCTTTGGCAGAAACCACATACGAGCAAAACAACCTTTAAGAAAAATCCACAGAATATGAATCACAATAGTAATAAGAAAATTACTTCTAAACCCAAATCAATACTCAGGAAAAATTCAAAATCAGATGCACACACAGGAAAAAATATAGAATCAGATATTTCAGACTCTGAACATATCCCTCCAAGTGTGTCCTTCTCAGGTACTGAATCCGGAGCATCTTCCAATGAAGAAATTCTTCTACCACGGAGAACACAGACATATGCCATGAATACATCTGGACGCCAGCAGTCAAAAAACGACACAGACGGAGAAGAAGATCCAGGAATAAGCTGGTGGGTGGCCCCTGCAAAAAAGATGAGGCACTGAAATTAGAAGACACAAACATTCTAAATATCTCTAAATACACACTGTCACAATCTGAACTGAGTGTGTTGAATTTGGGACTTACATTTGCACCGGATAGAAATTTTGATTTATTCTCCACTATAGTGGATCTTCACCGGTTCACTAGGAAGTTAACTCTCAAAAGTTTTTTCAAGCACAAAGACAGTTCAATACCTATACCTAACCATGGTGATCTACAGACAGTATCCATGAGACCCAATGTCCACAACGTAATATCAAATAATGAAGAACCATGTCCAATTCCAATTTTTGATATTAAGAAGCAGTTCACATTTCGTGATAATTGTCATATACAGGACTTGCTAGAGCTGTTGAATGATCAACCAGAGACTGGATATGATTCACAAAACTTTCTGGGTAGCCAATCGTCAGGTTTCAAAAACAAATCTAAGTTTCATCCCATGTATTTCACAGGTCATGCAATCAATGTGTTTCAATCAGCCGTGGAACGGGATCTACTACTGCTCTCCCAAGGTATTACCACAACCAAAAATGTTGTTCAAAGTTCAAACAATCTGAACTTCACACAAAGACAAGCTATTCAATCTTTAAAAGAAAATAATCTTATTGTGGTTAAGAATGCCGATAAAGGGGGAGCAGTGGTGGTCCTAGACTATGCTTACTATGTAGAAGAGGCCTTACGCCAACTCCATGATGACAAATCCTATACCAAGTTACATACAGTATGGATCCAACTCAGGGTTTCCTATTAGAATTATATGAACTATTAGAGTTTGGCAGGATCCTTCAAGTACTCTCTGTACAAGAATATGAATATCTACATAGTACTCACCCGGTTCTACCCATATTCCATCACCTCCCTAAAGTTCACAAGTCCCTTCTCCACCGCACAGGTAGACCCATTGTTTCTAGTATTGGTTCACTGGGGGAGCACTTTTCACAATACGTTAATCACTTTCTTCAACCTCTAGTCACTTCACTTCCTTCCTACCTTTTAGACACCTCACACGTTTTATCTAGTTTTTCTGATTTTACTTGGTCACCATCACATCTTTGGGTCACGTTAGATGTGTCTTCGCTTTACACTATTATTTCACATGAACATGGTCTACTTGCTGCACGACACTTTTTGGAATCTGATGCCACACTTGCTCCAGCTCAGATCACCTTTTTGCTGAATGCCATCAGATTCCTCCTCACTCACAATTATTTTATGTTGGATGGGGGTTTCTATCTCCAAACATGTGGGACCGCCATGGGATCATCATTTGCGCCTTCCTATGCCAATCTCTTCATGGGGTGGTGGGAAAATACCCATGTGTTTGGAGATAGGAACCCCTATCGACATCACATTATCACATATCACCGTTATATAGATTATCTCATTATAGTTTGGTCTGACACAGTCTCACAACTGTATGCCTTCTTCACTTATCTCAACACCAACACTTATAATCTGTCATTCACATATCACTTTCACCATCACCGCATACAATTCTTGGACTTGTGTCTGTATGTAGGTATGGATAGTCGAGTATATACCAACATATACCGGAAGCCCAACTCTAGGAATACACTTTTGCACGCATCTAGTTGCCATAGCCCAAATCTACTTAAAGGATTACCCTATGGACAGTTCCTTCATTTACGTAGGAACTGTTCTACGATGGAACACTTTGACAATAGTTCCTATGATCTCATTAAAAGATTTTTAGATAGAGGCTATGACCCACTATCAGTGCAATGGGCATATACTAAGGCCAGAAATAAACCTAGGGATGATCTTATCAATACTGATCTCTCCAGCTTTGCTCATACAAAACAGAACAATACATTTAAACAGAATGACATAAATCAATGTGAACCACCATTCTTTATCACTCATATAGCCGTCAAGCTATGAACATCAAATCAATAATTAGGAAACACTGGGCCATTCTCAATACAGATGTTCTCTTAAAGGACATGGTATCTATGGACCCAACATTTGTCTTTCAAAAAGCACACACACTGGGCAGCCTACACTGGCGACACACTTTATTCGAGCTCGGCTAGTCCCACGAATTCGGGTATACCCGGGTGTATTGAGGTTTGTGACTGTTTTCTGCCCGAGTGCATTGAGGTATTTTCCAGGCAGGGATTGAAGCATTTTATTCCCGCTGGCTGCAATACTGCACAGTATATATATATATACTGCATTACAATTCATGAATTTATGCCATCTGGTAGACACGCGAAGCATAGCAGCCTATTAAATCCTAATCATTATCATTTAACAGATCAGCCGCCCGTCAGCCAGGCATGAACCAAGGCTGGGAAGGCAAACGCAACGGGGCTTGTCAGAGGTGAGGAGCGGCGCATTCCAGGTATCTGCCAGGTACAAACTGGGTATTTGCTCTAATAAAGTGTGTCGGTGCAGTAGTTTCACCAAGTATGATCTCAGACAAGAACAAATACAACAAAAACATGCTATTCCCAGATCTAATAGGGTGTTTTAAATGCGGGAAATGTAAAATATGTCAATATGTCCAAAAATGTAAAAGTTTCACTAACACTGAACAAACTAAAGAATACAGAATCCTTTCATTTGTGACGTGTAACACGGATCATGTAATATACATGATCACCTGCGGATGCAATAAACGATATGTGGGTCTAACAACCCGCTTATTTAAAATAAGGATGTTAGAACATATTAGACATATTAATAATTTGGACATTACACGTCCCATGTCTAATCACTTTATGGAATGCCAGTCAGGTAGTCTCAGAAATGTAAAATGTGTAATTCTTGAACATATTAGACCCCACAAACGAGGTGGAGATCGATCCAGGGCTCTTTACCAACGTGAAACGTTCTAGATCTTCACCATCGACACATAAATACCTAAAGGCCTCAATACAGAATGGGACCTGAAGGTTTTTCTGTGATCTTACACTAGGGTTACTAATGGGTATTACTGTATTCCATGTTTCTTCCTTACAACCCTCACACACTCCCCCCCCCCCTCCCACACACCCCTCCCTTACCACTCCAACCACCACCTCCCCTGCCCCCCCTCCCCTGTGCTCCCTTCCTTCCCTGTGTTCTTTCTTTCCAACATCATAAGCATTATACAATATATTAATGGAATTATATATTCATTATACTTCTACTGTTGTATCTGTATTTGTCATTTATGTGGAGCATTTGTAAGGTGATATCCTGTATAGAGAGATATTTATATATATATACATATATATATATATATATATATATATATATATATATATATATATATATATATATATATATGTACATAATATATGCCTTGCCCTAATCAAGTGGTTTTGATTGGTTAGCATTATATACTTACTTAATAATCAACAATGATGTTTCCACATGTATTTTTCTATGTAATTTGTGGACACTACATATGTAGAATTCATACATATTATGATTTAAGGTATTATACCATTGCAGACTATTGTACTATGATAATTATACTATAGTCTGCATATCAAACTATTTTATTATATTTGTATATATATATGTGACTAACGAGTTTGAGTCCAATGTGTTGAAATTTGCATAATTTTCCAATTAGGTGCAACACATTAGTCAATTAGTAGAAGGGAGGTATAAATAACACCCTCCCTTCATGCTTGTTACACTCCTTGAGAAAGGGCAAACTTGCCCGAAACGCGTGGGAGTTGGTCTCCTAGTCATGTCTTGTTAGTATCTGTTTTATGTAGTTTAATAAATTGATTTTACAATCCTACCTGGTGAGTCTGACATCTATAGGAGCCGCGCTGGCATCGATCTTCTATCTTCTTGTCTTAAATCTAGGCAAGGTCCAGATATGACGATTCTAAAAACAAGTTACAAAGTCATTGGCTTTGCACAAAAACATGCGCTGTGGATGCAAAGAGTGAACAATAATCTGATTGATATGTTGGCAATCTGTGTGCAAATAATCGTCAAACGAGAAAGCAGGAGGTTAAAAATGTAATTCAGCGCCACATCAATGCATTTTAAAATAAGAAATATTTTGGAGCTATTGACACTACCTAACACAAATGGATTCACAACGTATTCTTGATTGGTACTTAAAATGAAATGTCAACAGTAGTAGAAAAGCAGCTGAATTCCCACTTATCTGACAATTCTGTTAAAATACTATTTCAAAATACCCAAGATATTTCTGAATTCTTTATAAAATTTGGAAGAGAAGAAGCATCAGTTAAGCAACATTTAAACAAAATAGTATTATTTCCTGGCATTACTTCTCTCTCCTCTCTCTTGTCTGGATAAGTGTAACGCCAATAATGTGACATTATGTTCATGTTTTTGCATATAATTAGCTTTGAGCATATAATGCTAGTACAGTAAACATAACATTTGTTCCTGTTTTAACAACGTTTTGTGGATCTAGTCCTAAATGGGCAACTTTATAACACTATAAGCAGTAAATGGTTTTACTGTAAATCTGTTCCTTGGACACTTTAGAGGGCTCTTACTTGATTCAACGCCAGACAGTACTTTCTCAGATAAAGAGCATGTTAAAGATGTTTGTTTGGTTGCCACTATGCCTCATCCAGTTCCGGCTTGATGGCGGTGCTATCGACGCCACTGCACCGAGCCCCGCGGTTACAGAGGCCCTGCGCTCTTCCCCACAACAATTAAACTGATTGCTGGTGCAGAGCGTGAGGCCTGTATAATACTTTTACCTTCTCCTCCCCATCACTTCCTGCTGGGGCCCTCATCATGCAGCCGTGATGTCAAATGGCGTTGCGTTGCCATGATAATGGGACATCATGTCGTCATGGCAATGCGACGGCATGTGACGTCGAGGCGCCATGATGAGGGACCCTGCAGGAAGGAAAAGGTAAAGGCTCCGCCCTACATGTCTGCACCGAGTCCCGCAATATTCCCAGCCGACCCTGGCCATATACTTTCCTCCCAAGCTCAGCCCATTAACTGGTTTATTTAGGTATCTTCTCAGCCTCATCATTTTACAGGAATTTCCTGCACGTGCCGTGCATATATGCACTGCAGTCATAGGGCAAATGTGTAGTGGGAGTCAAAAAAGTCACTACCTGTCAGCCCCTTAGCAGTCAGCTGTGCTGATTGCATCACATAACTTTTCATGGCCTATAAGAAGGCACCAGCCCTGTCCTTTGCTTCACAACAAGTTTGCTTGCCTGGAGGCAGGTAATCCTGTTCCACTACTACTTGGAAGCTCCCTGATGATTATTCCCAACACCTGGTACTGAATCTGGCTAGACCTCTTTCACTGCTGCCTGCTCCCTGCTCTGACCTTTGGCTTGATTGACCATTCTTCTGTTTGCTGCCTGCCCCGACCTGGGATCGCCAGACTGCCCCACCTGCATGCTCCAGCCTGGACTCTCTGCTGCCAACGCACCGCAGAGCTGGCTCCAGCTACATGCAACAACCCCTGATGAATTTGCTCTACGTACTCTCCACCTAAATTTCCCTTATTTAATCTTATGGTACCTAGCAGTATGCAAGTCTGTTTGTTTCTGTTAGTTTTAATTTTGTTATGGTGATTTATTTTTGTTTTTCCATGTCTCAGAATCCTACAGTAAGCGTCGCAAACAGCTTTTCTGATGCTAAATTGAAGCACAGAAATGCTAGGTTTGCATGTTTGGACCTTTTGTACTAACCTGAAGTTTCTGAATCTGCACCATCGGCATAGTCTGTTTTTCTTGTTTTTGGCACACAGAAATGGCCAGCACTAGGTATACAGATATGCAGATAGTACGTACTAAAAAATTATGTTTCTATGTGCCTCCCCCCCCCCCACCAAAGCGTCAAGATCTACGTGTGTGAATAATAAAATGTCTTTTTATATTGTTGGCACAGAATGAAGTTGCTATGTATTGACCAACAATGTATTAGATGCTGCAGGGATATTTTATTGTATACTGTGTAGGTTAATAAACTGTATTATTTCCATGGCATGGCTATTATAAATATTATTACACTAACAATTATAGTTACTAACACTAGTTATAATTCAAAAGATACACATAATTCTGTTTGAATTTAAATTGGATTCATCAGGTAGTCAACATGATGCAATGTGTCAAACTTTATTTCAATCATCGAACTATGGGACACATGCATCAAGTCTACATAAAGGTTATCACACCCGTTCCAGTGTTCACTACAATTAAATTAAATTAAATGGACGTTAACACCAATATACATGACGCCTTCATACACAGGAGGCATTTTTTATTGAAGGTTTGATCTACTGAATATTGACTCCGTTTTAATGGAGTTTGATGTATCTAGGCCTACGAGCCACTGACTTGAACTATCACTGACTTGAATATCCACTTTGCAGTTACATGAATAAGGCCATAAATGAAGGAATACATTGAAACAAATGTAGCACCCTTATCCAACACCCCCCCCCTCCCCGTCCCCTCCTACGGGGGACCTGCTCTTCTGGGATAAGTGCCACATGTTCCCAGTGTGGTTGTGCATACCTGTAGGCTCACAGCAGATGGAGTGTTCTTTAGATGGTATAGGGAGGTTCAACAGGACAGGTTCTTAGCTCAGATCTTCCAGGAAAGTGCCTCCATCTTGCAGGGCTTGCAGGGGTTTGTAACCCTGCCCCATAACAGGGCAGGTTCGGGTACTGACAGGCATCGCACCACTGGCATGTGTTCCAGTCAGTACCATTCCAGGCATGACACTCCTAACTGCCGTTAGGCCTGCACCTGGATAGGATAACATTGTATCCTATCCAGTCTGCAACTAATATGCTAGGTGTCTGTGCAGGAGTTTAACCCCAACACTGCCTGTTCCTATTAGGACTTATAATGTTAGGACAAAAGAAAACGGTATAGCCAGGGGCACTAGACTGCACAAATATATTTAAAGCAGCAATCCTCCTGAAGCCTATATGAGTTTAGCTCTTCCAATGTTAGTATCTTGCCCCCCCCCCCCCCGTGCATGTCCTATTTATTTAATTATTTTTTAAACCTACCAGACACATTATTTCAATCACATATCTCCTGAATGGAGCACCAGATTTAAAAAAAAATGGAAGAGCAAGTAAAGATCTATCAAAGTAAGTAAAATTTAAATGTGGAAAAAAGGACATTTAAATTAGACTCCTCCTTTAAAGTATTTCATTTTAAGAACAATGTTTATTATAAATAAGCAAATGTATTGTCAATAAGGATTAATTACAAACAACTATGTAAAAGTAACATGATAGGTCTTCATCAAGCACGTAAAGTAAGGAAACACATGGTTATGATTCTCCCCATTTTCTCGAATATGTTCCCAAACTGTGCAACAACTATAATGCCACATTACACCATTTTGTGTTTATTTGCTGTACATCAGAGAACAGCAGACACCCCAGCAGCAGTTCAATAAATAGGCACAACACTATTGGCAAGGTTAGTAGCTTTGACCGTAGAAGGTCCACCTTGAGAACATGTACAGTAGAGTAGGGGGTAGAATGGAAGAGCCCAGAATGTCTCATCATAGGTGCAGAGGGAGGAGACCAACTGGGAACAAGTACAATTTGGATGGACCTTTTGGCATAGAAAATGTGGGCGTAAAAATGTTCCACAGGGAACACAGAAAAACACCCACAACTACAACAGAAATAGTTTATGTAGTTTATGAGGAATGTAATAGTTTTTAAGGTATAGCTTTTTGTGGCTTTAGCACGCACCACAAGATATATTGTTTTGAAAAGGGTACATATAGTACCAAAGCTCCCTGGTGCTAAAACAGCAGCCATTTTATCCGAGGGAGAAATTCCAATAAAAATAATGGGGTTTTAGTTGATATATCTTGTGCTACTGTTTTGTATCATCATTGTAGCTAGGAGATATGTCTGGCATATGATCCCATAATTGCTATCTACAAGTAGAGAATATATTACTGTGGAAAGCAAATAAATATGCCTTATTTTAAAAATATGTGAAAAAAAAAAAAAATCCAAAATATATATAAATTTCTCTGCTTTAAAACATAGAAGCATGTGCCATATCTCCCAAAACCAACACATCTGCATCCCATTTTGTTTATTCTTTTTATTTGCTGAAACAATAATCCTCTCTAAAAGAATATTTCCTTGTGGAGCAGTGGTGAAATTTACATAATTTATCAGTCTGTCACCTCTATGTTCAAATATCAGTACAAAAGTACAAATGAGAAACAAGCACAATGCTGTTAGGAATGACTCAGGTGCTTCAAATTCTATTGAACACATAAATAGCATAGGACCTGTACAAAGCATTAATAAAAAGAAGCCTCCTCCTGACATTCCATGGTGTCCTTGAACAAGGAACAAGCACTTACACACAATACATGTTTTAGTTGCATTTGTGATCCAGTAATATATTTTTTCCAAACAATGGCAATGATTGATGCGAGACAACTGTTTAGCTAGGGGCCCACGTCATATGAAAGTGCAATGCGCTGTATTCCTGCAACAAATGTGTTACGAAGTACAAAAAACGGGTCTGTGTTTAGTATATACTGTACTAAGAGAAGTTAGCAATTAAATACATTGACAGCATTTCATACCCAGAAAGCTAGGAAATTAATCTGACAAACGGCATATAGGTACCTATGGTTATAGGATAAATTGGAAGCAGCAACACTTGTCTAAAAATGTCATATTATTAAGAAGGACATTTTTCACAAAAGAGACTTTGGTATGATTCACCATTTTATTACTTTTCTTCAGGTTTCTGCACAGCGCACAATGTAAAAATAAAGCCTTGTTGAAAATAAAAAAACTATTATATATTGAGAGACTGAAACTTATATATTTTTCCCTTGAAGGCTTATCTGAGAGATCAAAATTCTAAATCACTTCACTGCACGAAGTGGAAGTCAATCTTTCTCTACTGCTGTGACACTTATTTTCACTAACAACTTTTCTTCTCTACAGGAACATCCTCACCTGCTGTAACTGGCCGTATTCTAAAATGTTATTTCATTAGCACCGGCTGTCATCTATATCTCTTCGCTTTTGACTGAAATCCTCATTTATAGCATTGTATAATGGAAATTACAGGGCACTAGTAAAATGTCAAATCATTTACAAATGGGGAGGTGTACATTATGTATCTGAGCATGTTTAACTGTGAGTCTACTGGAGACATGTGAGAGTACATAATAATTATTACTATTATGAATAAGCGCATCATTATTTATAAGTACAGCATATTCTGTGTGTGTGTGTGTGTACAAAATAGCAAATGATACTAATACAAAAAAATGTTGGGAAAAAAAAAATCTGCCCATCTAGTCTGACAATGCCCCAAGGAGCTAATCAGTTGAGGTAAATCATAAACTTTCTCAGTACCTCTCACATTATGGTCCAATAGAGGATACATACTTTTGAGTGCTGTCATTCTGTTTCTCGTAGAATACAATTTGTCAAAATGTGTGGTACAGTGTGCATGCTAAGATGGCCATTTACAGTTGTACTTCTCCCCTTCTGCTGCTCCACTATGCAAATCCCTACACTGGCTTCCCATATGGTCTAGAATGACATTTTAAACCCTAGTTCTGACTTGCAAAGCTTTCAATGACACTGACCCCACCTTACATCTCAGCCCTCACACCACAAACAATCCCTAAACGCACCCTATGTTCTTCCCACGACATCCACCTCTCCTCCTGTCTTATTATGTCCCTTCACATCCCATCTCTAAGAGTCCTCTGGTGCTGCCCCCTCTCTCTGGAATTCCCTACCACGTACAAAAAGACTCTTCGTTCAGCTTTTAAACATTTAAAAACTCTCAAAATCACCTTTTGAAGGAAGCCTATTTGGCATTCTCCTAACATCCACCTCCCAACCATATTGGTAACAGCAGAGCGGCTGAACCAAACTCCATGCTATCTAACACCCCCTAAAATCCACACCACTAAAGCTCAATAGATCCAGCGGTGCGGCTGAACCATACCCCAGCCTGAGGCACACTCCAATTCCACAATGTGCCGCCACTTTATCTTTTGTTTCTACATTACCCCTTATTCCCTCTAGATTGAAAGCTCTCAACAGCAGGGTCCTCATTACCTTCTGTATCTGTTTGTGCTTGATTGTCATTCTGTTTATGCAATTGATGTCACTCTGTTCCCCCACTGTACCGCGCTGCGGCATATGTTGGTGCTTTACAAATAAACAATAATAATGTAGCCACTATTATTGCACCTACTGGCACCAGCATGTTAACAGCATGACAGCGCCGTCCCTTTCTCATCATTGAGCGTTCATGGGGTGATCACTACTTGTTTTATTTACTATCCAATAGTATCAGTACTAAAAATGTATTTCTAGTCACAAACTATTGGTTCTACTGCCTATTTAAAGACCACTTTGTATAACCCATTCTACTTTATAAGCATAAATATTGTGTTATGGATTAGAATAGCTTTACCCCAATGGTACCCCATTTATTTGCCATTAACCCCAATGGTAAATAAATGTAAAACATGTCACGTACAGAACCACTACTTTTATTAGGTCTGTTCATCCACTGCACAGTTATGGACAGTTCATCCCCTGAATAGATCTGCATCACAGAGCAGTCTCTTACAACATACAGTAAATAGGTACAGGCCTATATTTATTTAACAGTCCTTTCATATGACACCTTCTAGCAGTGGAAGACAACTTGCAGCCCATTGACTTGAAAATATGTCCCTATGTGCACTGCATAATAATCATGTGTGTGTGTATATTTGTATTTAGTATAGAATATCAAGGCTCACCAGAAAAAATACCTCAGCTGAACTTAAGAATAACTGAAATTTACTCAATATTGAAGGAAGCTGACATTTTGTTCCTGCAGAATCTTCCATCACCATAAAAAATTGTGAGTGCAGTGTTTATCTACCACTTTCTGTGTTTTCTGGGAGATACTCCGGACTATTGATGTGTTCAGTAAGAAAATTACAAAAAACAGTTAAACAGTGATAAGAGTATAACGCAATATGTACTCACACGGGCCTGTGTGGTACTGGGTAGTACTATTGATATCTTTATTTTCTTTCTCTCCTTCTTGCTAGTCAGTCATGCTCCTTCTCCCTCTGTACATCATGGATAGACCACTCATGGCGCCTGTTGTGGAAGACCGCGCCACACAGATGAATAAAAATACGTTTATTTGGCAAAGAATGTTAGACAACAATTCGCTAAAAAAACTGCTCAGGGACGCCGACATTAACCTCCCGCTCTCCGGTGCAGTGTGCTCCTGTTCGCCGCGTCCGGTCTACAGGACTGTTCACTGTCAGTGCAGGCGCAAGCTATGGTGTCCTCGAGTAGACACACAACTTCTGGTCCAGGTATCTGCACACACAACGCGTGTTTCGGATAATTGAATCCTTCGTCAGGTGTGGCGGCCATCTTGTTCCACCTCGCGCATGCGCAGGAGTCAGCATAGCGGCGGACATTACACCCAGGGCTCCGCAAGTGAACTACAGCTCCCAGCAGCTCCAGGGGCTATTAGTCAGGTGATGCACCACAGCCAATAGGGTTGCTAGGATCTTGGCAGCGAGATAGATACATTTGGCGCGCTGAGTGGGACCACGCCAGAAGGAGCCAGAACAGAGAAGGGGAACGTAGGGTCTGAGTGTCAGTGGCACTCAGATTAGGCCAGGGTCCCAGGTATGCCCCACTCAAGTGAGCTTGTTGTTGCTTCAGGGAAGGCCCTACATAGAGACGCTTCCCCATTTACTGGGTAGTGTCAAGGACACAGAGGAAGACGCCGCGCGGTGATTTCTCCCTTTGGTCTGGGATCAGACCACCTATAAACACAGACTCTTAAAGGTGGGACCCTCCTACCGGAGACCACCCAGCGCCAAGGTGGACGCCATTGTGGACGGTGATATCGCTGGATCAGCGGATCCCCATCGTTAAGTCGGCCGCACTGAGTACTGGAGTACTCGGCAGGTACCTCACAAAGTGCACCAACAACTCACGGGGTAGCACTACTTCCTACACTTTTGGGTGGGCCTGAACATTGCGGAAAAGGACATCATGGTATTGGTGCCTAGCACCTAATGTACTTTGGGGACACTCATTGGTGTACTGAGTTGGGGGTTGTTATACTGTGTGGTACAGGGTACTGTTGATGGTGTATAGTAAAGGTTGTTATTATATATACAGACGTGTGTGTGTGTGTATTACTGATATTGTTCCTGGGAGGGGCTTATCCTGCTGCGTCAGGATTCCTTTCAGGTGGAGGCGCTGCATCGAGATGGATATCCATGCACCCTAGGCTCCCAGTGGCAGAGGCTCCGGCCTTCTGTGAGCCAACAGGTAACGGCAGTACCGGTAGTCTCTTTAGTAAGGGGGAAAGAGGGCTACATATGCTAAAAGTCAATAAATGTCCTCTTTGATTAAAGTTACACCAATCAGACAATTCCTGCAATTCAAGAGAAATTGTAGTGATGTCCAGACTTTTGAAATAAGATTACGAGAGATGACACAGCGACTTAAAGCTAGAGGCTGATCAAATTAATCTATTAATAGAGGTTAATTGCAAGCAAAACATTTCATGTTCTGATCTTCTATTTTCGATGAGGTCTTATAAGATTCATCACAGGTTATTTAACACATTGGAATGACTTGTGTAGGATATTAGATAAACAGGGTTATTTAGGATCTGAAGGCAGTCTTACGTGATTATACACAAATGATAGGTACACAGTCTACATATCTCAAAGACATTCTTTTTAAGTCATTTTGGTAAGACGCCTTCAGATACTTGATGGTTAGGCAATCATAAAAATATTCCTAAAGGGAATTTTCCCTGTGGTGTATATGTAATGGACCCGATGCAAATTTAAAAAGTATACTGTTAAAGCTTTTTATTGCAAATAAATAGGTCTTAATTATGTTGCAGTATGTCCTTGTAACTTGATCTACAGTATGTAGGAAAAACCAGAAGACAATTTAAATTCAGGGCAATAGAACATGTGAATGCAATTTTGAAGAATGATTAATGAATTTAAATTGCTAAACATTTCAATGAGTCACCAATGATCTCCTAAACATTTTAGAATCTCTGGCATTGAACATGATAATATTGGTATTTGACAAGGCAATTGAGATTGGACTTCAACATACAGATCAATGTGGATTCTCTTTGCAATAAATACCCTCTCTTTCAGTAGCTTTAATGAAGAACTGTGTTTTCTATGTGTAGCTAAGCCTCCTTAGGCTACTAATTATCTGGCCCCTCTAGCACTGTAAGTCCCAGTAAAGAGTGGGCATGGTTGTATTGTTATATGTGTGCTACCTAATAAAGTTCAGGTGTATCCTGGTATTACAAGGGGGTGGGGGGCTATGACTTATAGGAGGCCATCTTACAAGCCACTCTTCTGGAAAGGAGGGGGTTTCCATCTAGAGTTTAGAGTAAGTGTTTTTGGGAGTTAGTTCTGTGCTGCATTCCCTGCTATGAGGACACAGCAGTAAGCCTCTCCTGGATAGGAGGGGCCTGGGGCCTTAACCTGTTAGGGGGTAAGGTATGTTGAGGAGGGGTGCTCAAGGCCTCAAGCCTGGGGTACTGCCTTCAGGAAAAGAAGCCTGTATGCTGTACTTAGCCCAATAAACCTCAGTTATATCAACTCTGGTGTGATGTTTGATGTGTTAATTATCAAGAAGAGTTGCCCCTGAGCTGCACCAGGATCCTCCTGGACCGCTGGACCATCCCTGATAACCTGTTCTCATGTCTCCCTATACCACCGCAGAGATCTCTGTTCAATCTAACAGGTATGCACCAGCACCAGAATACACCAGTAGCTACATAATCTCACATAGGGTGGGGGAAAAGGTGCTACAAATGGAGGCACTGCTGAGATAGAATCAGGACTGACTTTTGCAGCAAGGAGGAAAAGAAGGAACTCTTCAATCTACATGCAAGTGAACCTCTGTTTGAGCAGCTGCAGCCATGCTAACACAGCACCCGAAAAGGGACCCGTATCATGTGCTTTATCAATGTAAAATGGTGGTTCCCGCCAAAAACAGGAGACCACTTGGCAGCTTGTGCAAAGTTGCAAGACTCTGTTGCAAATTGCTGGGTTGGTGCAAAGCCTAGCCGTGCCATCCTGGCAGAATTATCCGGGATTGGCCCGAAAGCCAAGTCACACCCTTTTCTCCACAGCCCTACTATTGCATTACCAGAGGGAGGAGCTGAAGGCATATCTATCTGCTTCGAGCCGCGGATGTGGGGAGTTAGCCACAGTCGCAGGTAGTAGTATTGCTGCACAGATGCACTCCTACTCGCTCCCTCCCAAATAGCTGCGACGATGGATGAGAAAAAAGGCACTCACTTAGTTCTCCACGGAGTGCTGCTTTTACTGCCCCACGATGGGGAGAACTCACTCCGGTTGGTCTGCCCATTGTGTGAACGGGTGGGCATGCACTGGGATCCACTTCCCGGTGCTCTGAATGCCACGCACCGTACCTTCGCCTCCAGGGCCCTGGAGCGGAGACATCTAAGACCCTGCAGAACTCTGGGGGACTTCCCGATATCCACGGGTTTCTCCAAAGACTGATAGAGATGGCTAGACAGTCGTCCAAGAGCTACCAGCCCGATTTCTGGATAATGCTTCAGCACCTGCTCGATTCCGAAATCCGTATGGGAGCCGCAGTTCCCAAAGTATGGACGCTGAGCAGGCTCCCTTGGAGCCCTGGGAACTGACTTCAGACCCTGAGGAGTTAATTGTGACAACCGATACAGGGCCCGGTCCCCTCTACCTATTTCCCCGGTAATGGCTGTGGCCCCCTCTTGTGTGACGGTTACCCCAATTGTGATGGTTAAAGTGTCTGAAGGGGCGGAACCTCTACCGTGGTGGGACCCACTATTTAGGGGATATGTGCCGCATCTAAAACTGACCCAGTTTGTGCTGGAAAGGGGTTCCCAGACCGATCATTGGTGGAAGGAGAGCCAGTTCTATGAAATTCTGCAGGAGGCAGAAATTATGCGGGTGCGCTGTACAAAAATGGAGGCAAGCCTTTTCTCAAAACCAGAGGGAGAGGAATCAGTTAGTGAGCCTCTATGGAAAGGATCCATCTACTGGGTATTGCCAGGTCAGGCCTACGGGCATAATTTAACCAAGAGTAGTCACGCTGATAGTGTGTTGGTTCAAAAGTTTAGACTGGAAGGGTATGATTATCCCTACCTTCCTGAATCTCTACTGCGAACAGCTGAAGTTTACCGGGATGAGTGGGTGTGCGCAGCCATAATAGATTACATGAAGGTGCAGGCCAACAATAGTATGCACAACAGGGAAGACAGAACCTGCTATTTAATGAAAGTTGGCAGGTAGGCCGCAGGGTCCACTTTGATACAGTGGAGAATATTGGGGGTCTGGGCGCAAGCGCTGCTATTCAGTGACGGTATCGGATAGTAAAGGGAATCTTATGCTCAAGCCAGACCCAGCTCACTATTACAGATGGTCTTAAAGTACTGTTATGCCATGTTGTAATGTTGACTGACATTTTATTTTCATTGTATAAATATGTGGTGGATGTTATACCCTCATGCGGGTCATGCGGGATTTCAAAACTAGAGGGAGGATGTAGCCAAGCCTCCTTAGGCTACTATTTCTTTGGCCCCTTTAGCACTGTAAGTCCCAGTAAAGAGTGGGCAGTGGTGGGAACAAATCCTGCAGGGCCTGGTTATCTTGTTATATGTGTGTTACTTAATAAAGTTCAGGAGTAGCCTTGTATTACAAGGGGGGCCTATGAATGCTAGGAGGCCGACTAACAAGCCACTCCCCTGGGAAGGAGGGGGTTTCCCTCTAGAGTTTAGAGTAAGTGTTTCAGGGAGTTAGTTCTGTGCTGCACTCCCTCCTATGAGGACCCAGTAGTGAGCCTCTCCTGGATAGCTGTGAGCTGAGGCCTTGCTCTGTTAGGGGGTAAGTTATGATGAGGAAGGGTGCTCAAGGCCTCAAGCCTGGGGTACTGTATTCAGGGAAAGAAGCCTGTATGTTGTACTGAACCCAATAAACCCCAGTTATATCATCTATGGTGTGATGTTTGAAGTGTGAACTATCAAGAAGAGTTGTCTCTGAGGTTCAACCTGGCTGCACCAGGATCCTCCTGGGCTGGAGGCGCTTCGCTGACTAATGGACCATCCCTGATTGCCTATCCTGATGTCTCCCTATATCACCGCAGAGATCTCAGGGGCCTTCTGTTCTACCTCACAGGTATGCACCAGCACCAGAATACACCAATACCTACATCATCTCACATAGGGTGGGGGAAAAGGTGCTACATATGTTTTTTGTAATCTATTATATTTTTTCCTCTAGTATTTTATAAATGTGTATAAATGTATTACTTTGTTCAACTTCTAATTCAACAGAGTTTAAAGTTTGAGCTTGGTCACATTTGATTGTCATTACACAGAAGAATCTCCCTGCGAGGATGCCAAACATGCATTAGTACCATGTGCCTGAAACATACCTTACCATGACAGTTAAACTGTATATGAATGATTCGCCATGTCTTATTCAGAACTGGAGCAAGCTGCATGGTTACGGGATTGTGAGTAATAAAAATCTGTCAATTGGTTACAGTACATAGAGGCAGAAGAGAGTAAATACAGTAGACTTTGTATAAAGGAACAAATTATATGAGAGATCACTTCCGATATAGGGGCCTATGCAGTAAACGGCGATAAGCCCCATCTCGCCAGTTTTTTGGCAAATATGCCTACTGCGATTCAGTAAGTGCCGAAAAGCTGGCGAGATAAGGAAAATGTGCCGTTTTTTTTAGGCGGAAATTTAAACTCGCCGCGCGCTTGGCGAGAAGCCCTACCCTCGCCAGTTTTCTAAGTCGCTGTATTCTAGTAGCGCCGATCAGCATCTTGGCGCTGATCGTCGCTCTAGAATGGGGAAATGTTCTCCAAAACGCCCCGCCACAAAAAAGTTGGCAAGAAGCTGGGGCTGAGCAGCTATAGGGGACTTAGAAAAAATCAGGCCCTTTTCCTGCCTTGGATTGATGCCGGGGGTCTCCGGAGCTGATACCCATTAATACCAGCACCGGAGACCCCCAGCATGCATCCGAGCCAGGAAAAATGCACTAACAGTCACTTCATTACCTTAGAGGCTAACCGCAAAGGCAATGAAGGGGTTAAGTAACATTAGCATGTTTATTGGGTTTCAATTGCCCCCAATAAACATCGCAATACACAACACACCCACCCCCTGTGCCCCCAACAACTCCTATACCCCCTTATATACATTACATCTATTATTATTTTAGGCACAGGAATGATACTAGAGGCCAGCGGTGGCCCTCGGGTGTTCCCGCAGGTGTCTGGGGGTCACCGCTTGGCAGCAGTACCAATTCTGTGCCACAAAAAATAAATAACAAATACATAAATAATTTTAAATAAATGACCTCCCATCCCCCCCGTAGCACCAAAAACACATAAAGTAAAGTAATGGGCAAAATAACTATTAAACATACAAACATACAGTTATCGCTCAATACCCAAACATACAGATTAGTATTAGGCTCCAGGTGCGTAGGGAGAAATTGAGGCACAAACAAAAATGGTGAACAGAGTCACCTAGATCCCTATTAGCACGCACTCATGGTGCACAAGTATATTAGCAAGGATGAATATCCACTGATTTAACAAGTGTCCCACCCCACTACCCCAATGAGGGTATAACAATAATGACAGACGAGAAGTCTGTGTAAAAACAGAAAATAACAAAACTTTAATGTTGACAAGTAGTCACGCCGAAACAAGTGTAAGTATGTACATGTGAATTAAAAGAGGAATAAAAAATGATCCCCTGAGGGGAGGGTGCCAGGTAAGAAACTGGTGGTGAGATCAATCAGCTTAATAGCTATAGGGGCTATGCACTAAGCAGTGATAAGTCATTTTAAGAGCGCAAAGTGCTCTTAGGACGTGAAGTTCCGCCGAGTGCTATTCACTAAGCCGCGCAAACAGGCACTTTGCGCTCTAAAACTGAATTATTCCTGGAAATTTTTCAAAGTCCAACTTTGCTCGTACGATGAGCTGTTTGTGCTGAATCCTGCCCTTCTGCGTGATTCACTAAGCAACGCAAACTTATCGTACGTATAAAGAAAAAATAAAGTTGGACTCAGTAATAATATATGCGCCTGGATGAAAACTGGTTAAAGGACAGACAAAAGAGGGTTGACATAAATGGAACTTTTTCAGGTTGGGCTAAAGTCGTGAGTGGAGTACCTCAGGGATCGGTACTGGGACCCCTGCTTTTTAACTTGTTTATTAATGACCTTGAGGTTGGGATCGAGAGCAAAGTCTCCATCTTTGCTGATGATACTAAATTGTGTAAGGTAATAGAATCAGAGCAGGATGTAATTTCTCTTCAGAAGGACTTGGAGAGACAGGAAACGTGGGCAGGTAAATGGCAGATGAGGTTTAATACAGATAAATGTAAGGTTATGCATTTGGGATACAAGAATAAAAAGGCCACTTACAAATTAAATGGAGATATATTGGGGGAATCCTTGATGGAGAAGGATTTAGGAGTGCTTGTAGACAACAGGCTTAGCAATAGTGCCCAATGTCATGCAGTAGCTGCAAAGGCAAACAAGATCTTATCTTGCATCAAACGGGCAATGGATGGAAGGGAAGTAAACATAATTATGCCCCTTTACAAAGCATTAGTAAGACCACACCTTGAATATGGAATACAATTTTGGGCACCAATCCTAAGAAAATACATTATGGAACTAGAGAGAGTGCAGAGAAGAGCCACCAAATTAATAAAGGGGATGGACATTCTAGCTTATGAGGAGAGGCTAGCTAAATTAGATTTATTTACATTAGAAAAGAGGCGTCTAAGAGGGGATATGATAACTATATACAAATATATTCAGGGACAATACAAATAGCTTTCAAAAGAACTTTTCATCCCACGGGCAGTACAAAGGACTCGGGGCCATCCCTTAAGGTTGGAGGAAAGGAAATTTCACCAGCAACAAAGGAAAGGGTTCTTTACAGTAAGGGCAGTTAAAATGTGGAAATCATTACCCATGGAGACTGTGATGGCAGATACAATAGATTTGTTCAAAAAAAGGTTGGACATATTTTTAGATGGGAAAGGTATACAGGGGTATACCAAATAAGTATACATGGGAAGGATATTGATCCAGGGATTAATCCGATTGCCAATTCTTGGAGTCAGGAAGGAATTAATTTCCCCCCTTAATGGGGTTTTTTGTTTGCTTTCCTCTGGATCAATAAGTATAGATATAGGATAAAGTATCTGTTGTCTAAATTTAGCATAGGTTGAACTTGATGGACAGAAGTCTTTTTTCAACCTCATCTACTATGTAACTATGTAACTATGTACGTGAAAGTTGCGCGGAATAAAGCTCACCAGCTAAAGGCAGGTGATAAAAAAAGCAGGACTTAGAAAAAATTCTTTGTTTACCTTTTTGCAGAAGCAAAACCCATACAACATGCCGGTGGGTGTCCCCGGCTGACTCCGCGGCCGTCCCGGGGTACCCGCGGGCCAGAGGTACCAATGTTGTGCCTACAAAAATACTAAACATTATTTCTAACTAAATACACCCCCCTAACACATACAGTAAAATAAGGTGCAAAATAACTATTATCCAGATATGGATAATAGATTATTTGCCCATTATTAAACACTGCATTAGCATACCTAAATAAAGTAAATAAAAACAGTAGGCAGCTAATCCAATGAATACAAGCAATAACAACATCAACAATGAATTAATTAAACCATTAACCAATGAAACCAATTAATTCCTGAACCAACTCAAAATGAATAGTAACACTAACCAATAAAACCAATGAATTACTACAACATTTATGAATGTAAACATTAAAAGACAAAGAAATACATTCAAACAATATCTGAAATAACCATAAAACGCATTAGCTAACATAATACAACATTAACTACAAACGAACACTAGTCGCAAACATTTTATTACCATTAAGCAGGAAAAAAACAAATAATCACATCCACATAAGAAAGTGACATTAAAAAAACCAACAGCAATACCAAGCCACAAATGCCCCCAAATATTGTCATAATAATGTATTCATCTGTTTACCTTTTTGCAGGCGCAAAACCCATACAACAGGCTGGCGGGTGTCCCCGGCTGACCCCGCGGGGTCCCCGAGGGAGGCAGTGGGTCGCGCGGGTGTCCCCGGCTGACCCCGCGGCTGTCCCAGGGTTCCCGCAGGAGTCCCGGGGTACCCGTGGGCCAGCGGTACCAATGTTGGGCCTACAAAAATACTAAACATTATTTCTAACTAAATACACCCCCCTAACACATACAGTACAATAATGTGCAAAATAACTATTATCCAGATATGGATAATAGATTATTTGCCCATTATTAAACACTGCATTAGCATACCTAAATAAAGTAAATAAAAACAGTAGCCAGCTAATCCAATGAATACAAGCAGTAACAACATCAACAATGAATTAATTAAACCATTAACCAATGAAACCAATTAATTCCTAAACCAACTCAAAATGAATAGTAACACTAACCAATCAAACCAATGAATTACTACAACATTAATGAATGTAAACATTAAAAGACAGATGTAGCCAGGTCCCCCAGGTTACCCTTATCTCCGCATGGTGGAAGGTTGCAGCGTGTAGGGAGTGCTCCGGTACATCGGAGGCTCCTTGGCAACCCGAGAAGTAGGGCGCCACCATATTGGTGTTCGCACATGCACGGTGAGCCCGTGGAGGTGGTGAGGGAGCAGAGGTCGCGCATGCGCAGCACGAGATTGCAAAGCCCGCGAAAGAGGAGCGGCTCCTATACGGTGGAGCGCACAGGACTACGAATCCCAGCAGCCATAGCGAGACCAGGTGATGCCAAGGAGCCAATAGGGTTGCGGGCATAACGGGAGGAAGGGTTTAGAGGTTGCGCAGGGGAGCACGCCGGGCAGAACCGAGCGGGAGGAGGAAAGGGAAAGGCGCTCAGTGTGTAGGGAGGCCGACAGCCCCTTCACTAGGCCCCATCCCCCTGGCCCAGTTAGGCCCTGAGTTCACGTAGAGTGGAGCGGAAGTAGGGACAGGCCCTCAGATAGGAGACAGTTCCCTTTAGTATCTGCGGGAGAGTTATACACCCAGAGACTGATGCAATATCAACCCAGAGGTTTGGGCTCAGACCTCGGCCGCACAGCAGCCCACCGGGTGGGATCGCCCCGGAGGGTGCTCCTGGAATTCCTGCGACGTCTGATCCTTTGTGAAGTTCCTTGGCAGGCCCGAGCGCTGGAGCGCTCGGCAGGTAACATCAGCAAGTGCACAACTATACATATATATATCAGGATAGTGGCTGCGCAGTCACACACATATACCTCACTTTGGGGGTGGGTGAATATTGAGTGTGGGAACTGGACACGGTGTGGGTGCACGGTGAAGAGGTCGCATCCTGCGAGACGCAGTAACATAGTGTCTCCTCTAGGGAGGGACACCTGTTGATTACATGCAAGGTTGCGGTTGCGTTAGTAAAGTCATTGGTTATTTTATATGCTGTGTGTGTGGAGTAATACATTATTGTCCTGTGAGGCACAACTCCTACTCTACTGGGAGCCATCGCAGGTGGAGGCGCTGCACTAAGTAAGAGGTTATCAGTATTCACACGAGGTGCCCCAGGCTCTCCGTGGCGGAGGCTTAGGCCCCGCGAGCCAACAGGTTGCACAGCATTGGTAGCATTGTTTTCAATAGGAAGCAGGGCTACACAAAGAAATACATTCAAACAATATCTGAAATAACCATAAAATGCATTAGCTAACATAATACAACATTAACTACAAACGAACACCAATCGCAAACATTTTATTACCATTAAGCAGGAAAAAAACAAACAATCACTTCCACATAAGAAACTGACATAAAAAAAAACAACAGCAATACCAAGCCACAAATGCCCCCCAAATATTGTCATAATAATGTATTCATCTGTACCCTAAAGTGGTACAGATTAATATATTATCAGTCAATGTGCCTCCCCCCGAAAATTCAAAAAACATATCCAATGAAGAAACCGGTCAAAAGAGACATTTACAAACATTCAATATAATACTTACCATTAGAAGCGGTGGCCCTCCGACTCCCGGGATAACATGAAGCTCACGTACCTTGAAGGCCTCCAACAGCATCCGATGCCATCCGCCATGAATATCCGGATCAGGTACCCAAATCTTCTTTTTTCTTTCTTTAATCACCTTCTTCTATCTTCATCTGTCACCATTTCTTGATCTTCTTTATCTTCTATCTTCATCTGTCAATCCAAAAAAGCCCATGGTAAATCCCAACCGATGTTGTCGTGTTCTTGGGCTCAAATGAGGCGTCACGGCCTTAAATGGGCTTGTGACGTCACATTTAGCCTCAAAATGGTTAACAGCCACCTGATTGGCTGTTCAAACCATGTTCCGACTTAAAACATTTTTTTTGACATGACGTCACTTAAAGGGAATGATGCCAGCCAATCAGAATGGTTGTGCTTCATTTGCCTTTAAGATGACGTGACGAAGCCGGCGTCACATGGTATTTCAGCCAATCAGATCGTGGGAACCCATTCCATACTCTGATTGGCTGAAATACCATGTGACGCCGGCCATCTTGGATTTAGTGAAGTCATCTTAAAGGCAAATGAAGCACAGCCATTCTGATTTGCTGGCATCATTCCCTTTAAGTGACGTCATGTAAAAAAAAAAAAAAATGTTACCGTCAGAACATGGTTTGAACAGCCAATCAGGTAGCTGTTAACCATTTTGAGGCTAAATGTGATGTCACAAGCACTATTTATGCAGAATCTCCATGCAAATGTCACAGGCGGCTTATTTTTTCTATCAGCCAGCGTACGGGAAGTTTCAGTGTGCTAGCAGAGGGAAAAAACATTGAACGAACGATAAGCCAGTTTTGGGCACGTCCAATAGAAAATGAGCTGAGGGCCTTAGTGAATCGCGCCGCCTGCTTCATTTTTTATCGGACGTGATCATTTTTTTCAGGCCGGCGCGAAAGCACGGAGTTTAGTGCATAGCCCCCTATATTATGATTCCCATAGCATCACTACCAATTACTCAAAATAATGTGGTGGTGCGATATATACAATTGATATAGCCCTGCTAAGGTGTACACTCCACTATCTGAATGCACATGTGGTATATAATCAGTTGCAGCAACAGCAGAGGTAGGTATAGTAACGTGTGCGGTTTATAACCGCATGCACACTATGGGGGCTATGCACTAAGCTCCGTTAAGTCACTTTTAGACCGCAAAGTGCTCTTAGAACGAGCTTTTGCGCTCAACCCGATGCACTAAGCAACGCAAACAGGCACTTTGCGATCTAAAAATGACTTTTTTCAAGAATTTTTTCTAAGTCCAACTTTGCTCGTTCGCAACTTTGTTTGCGTTAAATTCTGCCCTTAAGCGGGATGCCCTAAGCAACGCAACCTTAGCGTACACGAAAGTTGCGTTGATCAGAACACGCCAGGTCAGAGTAGACGCAAAGAAATCTGGACTTAGAAAAAATTCTTGCTTTTTATTTTTGCATGCGCAAAACCCATACAGCAGGTCGGCGGGTGTCCCCGGCTGACTCCGCGGGTGTCCGGGGGTCCCCGGCTCACCAAGTGGGGGTCCCTGCGGGAGTGCGGGGGTCCCTGTGGGAGTCTGGGGGTCTCCGCGACCGTCCCGGGGTCTCCGCGGGAGTCCCGGGGTACCCGCGGGCCTTCGGTACCAATGTTGCACCTCCAAAAATAATAAAAAAGAATTATAACTAAATACATCCCCCTAACACATACTATACAGTAATGGCCAAAATTACTATTATCCAAATATGGATAATAATGCATTTGGCTATTTTAAATACATATAACATTCAATAAATACAGTCAAAACATATTACACTTACCTTTTACAGGCACCGAAGATGAAGGCCGTCTTCATCCTCATATTCTTTCTGCCCATGCCCCTCCGGTGCTTCAAAACATGCACAACAATCACAATAGCCAATGTAATGTCCCCTAACCCCTTAATCACCATAGCGGTTATTAACCGCTACAGTCATTAAGGGGTTAACCCACCCTCACCCACCACTCGGGAGGCCTACATACCCTCCCCCACTAACCCCCCACCCCGTGAGGCCTAACCACCCTCACCCACTACCCACAAGGGAGGCCTACCCACATACCCTTGGGGCCAATACACCCTCCCCACCCACCCCCCCAACACATACAGTACAATAATGTGCAAAATAACTATTATCCAGATATGGATAATATATTATTTGCCCATTATGAAACACATAAAACATGCATAAATCAAAACATGAATTTTTAATCTTAAAATCACCACATTGCATGTT
>NC_134486.1:177304982-177307482 GCF_040206685.1 Ascaphus truei | reverse complement strand
TCCCGCTGTTCCGTTGTCCCGCGCGCCCCTCCGATGTCCCGCTGTTCCGTTGTCCCGCTGTTCCGTTGTCCCGCTGTTCCGTTGTCCCGCGCGCCCCTCCGATGTCCCGCTGCTCCGTTGTCCCGCGCGCCCCTCTGATGTCCCACTGCTCCATTTCTTGTGTGTGTGTGTGTGACTCTGTGACTGAGTGTGTGACTCTGTGACTCTGTGACTGAGTGTGTGTGTGTGCCTCTGTGACTGAGTGTGTGTGTGACTCTGTGACTGAGTGTGTGACCCTGTGACTGAGTGACTCTGACTGAGTGTGTGTGTGTGTGTGTGTGTGTGTGTGTGTGTGTGTGTGTGTGTGTGTGTGTGTGTGTGTGTGTGTGTGTGTGTGTGTGTGTGTGACTTACTGTGACTGAGTGTGTGTGTGTGTGTGTGTGTGTGTGTGTGTGTGTGTGTGTGTGTGTGTGTGTGTGTGTGTGTGTGTGTGTGTGTGTGTGTGTGACTGAGTGTGTGTGTGTGTGTGTGTGTGTGTGTGTGACTCTGTGACTGAGTGTGTGTGTGACTCTGTGACTGAGTGTGTGAGTGACTCTGTGTGTGTGACTCTGTGACTGAGTGTGTGACTCTGTGACTCTGTGACTGAGTGTGTGTGTGACTCTTTGACTGAGTGTGTGTGTGACTCTGTGACTGAGTGTGTGTGTGACTCTGTGACTGAGTGTGTGTGTGACTCTGTGACTGAGTGTGTGTGTGACTCTGTGACTGAGTGTGTGTGTACAGACACCCACCCACAGCCGCCTGCCCACCCACCTTCACCGTATCCCATACTCCCACATGCCCCTCAAATGTCCCCCACATGCCTCTGAATCCCCCCCTCGTGCCTCCGATGTCCCGCTGCTCCGTTGTCCCGCGCGCCCCTCCGATGTCCCGCTGCTCCGTTGTCCCTCGCGCCCCTCCGATGTCCCGCTGTCCCGCGCGCCCCTCCGATGTCCCGCTGTTCTGTTGTCCCGCGCGCCCCTCTGATGGTCCGCTGTTCCGTTGTCCCGCGCGCCCCTCTGATGTCCCGCTGCTCCGCTGTCCCGCTGGTCCGTTGTCCCGCGCGCCCCTCCGATATCCCGCTGTTCCGTTGTCCCGCGCGCCCCTCCGATGTCCCGCTGTTCCGTTGTCCCGCGCGCCCCTCCGATGTCCCGCTGTTCCGTTGTCCCGCGCGCCCCTCCGATGTCCCGCTGTTCCGTTGTCCCGCGCGCCCCTCCGATGTCCCGCTGTTCCTTTGTCCCGCGCGCCCCTCCGATGTCCCGCTGTTCCGTTGTCCCGCGCGCCCCTCTGATGTCCCGCTGTTCCTTTGTCCCGCGCGCCCCTCCGATGTCCCGCTGTTCCGTTGTCCCGCGCGCCCCTCCGATGTCCCGCTGCTCCGTTGTCCCGCGCGCCCCTCTGATGTTCCACTGCTCCATTTCTTGTGTGTGTGTGTGTGTGTGTGTGACTGACTGTGTGTGTGTGTGTGTGTGTGTGTGTGTGTCTGTGTATGTGTGTGTGTGTGTGTGTGTGTGTGTGTGTGTGTGTGTGTGTGTGTGTGTGTGTGTGACTCTGTGACTCTGTGACTGAGTGTGTGTGTGTGTGTGTGCTTCTCTAACTGAGTGTGTGTGTGTGTGACTCTGTGTGTGTGACTCTGTGACTGAGTGTGTGTGTGTGTGACTCTGTGACTGAGTGTGTGTGTGTGTGTGTGTGTGTGTGTGTGTGTGTGTGTGTGTGTGTGTGTGTGTGTGTGTGTGTGTGTGTGTGTGTGTGTGTGTGTATGTGACTCTGTGACTGAGTGTGTGACTCTGTGACTGAGTGTGTGTGTGCCTCTGTGACTGAGTGTGTGTGTGACTCTGTGACTGAGTGTGTGACCCTGTGACTGAGTGACTCTGACTGAGTGTGTGTGTGACTGTTGTCCCGCGCGCCCCTCCGCTGTCCCACTGCTTCATTGTCCCGCGCGCCCCTCTGATGTCCCACTGCTTCGTTGTCCCGCGCGCCCCTCCGATGTTCCGCTGCTCCGTTGTCCCGCGCGGCCCTCTGATGTCCTGCTGCTCCATTTCTTGAGTGTGTGTGTGTGACTGACTGACTGTGTCTGTGTGTGTGTGTGTGTGTGTGTGTGACTGACTGAGTGTGTGTGACTGACTGTGTGTGTCTGACTGAGTGTGTGTGTGTGTGTGTGTGTGTGTGTGTGTGTGTGTGTGTGTGTGTGTGTGTGTGTGTGTGTGTGTGTGTGTGTGTGAGACTGAGTGTGTGTGTGTGTATGACTGACTGTATGTGTGTCTGACTGACTGACTGACTGACTGTGTGTGTGTGTGTGTGTGTGTGTGTGTGTGTGTGTGTGTGTGTGTGTGTGTGTGTGTGTGTGTCTGACTGTGTGTGTGACTCTGTGACTGAGTGTGTCTGACTGAGTGAGTGTGTGTGTGTGTTTGTGTGTGTGTATGACTGACTGTGTGTGTGTCTGACTGACTTACTGACTGAGTGTGTGTGTGTGTGTGTTTGTGTGACT
>NC_134486.1:177222482-177297482 GCF_040206685.1 Ascaphus truei | reverse complement strand
ATCTTTTTCATCCTTGCTGAGATTGTTAACCCTGCCCTGTAGGGGAGACAATCCCCTAGAGAGGAGGGTCAAATCCCTCTCAACAAGTTTCTCAAATGTATTGAGACAGTGACCCTTCATGTGCTTTGGATAAAAAACGGATTTTTTCTTTAGGCCTGAATGTTGTCTGCCTATAACATTTGAAAGATCAACGGTGTTAGTTAATTCATTATCATCAATTAGGGCATTCAAATCCTGCAAACAACATTGTTCCTTGAATGTCAGGGTGGAGGGCGATGGATAAGGTTCTAGAGCCGACTCTGTGAGTGCATCTGAGCTTGAGGGTGTACGATCCCTTGTCTCAGTGTCCTCTACATAATCAACTCCTTCACCCTCCCCGCTCACCCCATCCCTTCCACTAAAGAAACGTTTGAGGGTCAACTTCCGAACATATTTATTCAAGTCAATGATAACATCAAACAATTTGAACTTAGATGTGGGTGCAAATTTCAATCCCTTGTCAAGGACTGAAAGTTCTGCAGGTGATAGGAGATTATCTGTTAAGTTAATAACTCCTGTGTGTTCAATTAGGAGTTCTTTTTCCTCTTTGGGGGATTTTTCTTGTTTTCTTTTCTTTCCTCTTCGCGTGTGTTTATACGTTCCCGGTTTTTTGAAGATCCGAAAAACGTTTTGGAGTGAAATTCTTTATTGCTGCTATCACTGTCCTGTGAAAAATGTCCTGTACTTGTGGATTCCCCTCTAGTTTCCCTCTGTGGTCTGGGGTTTTGTTGATCTCTATGTGGAGTTGTTGTATGAGAGAGTGCCTCACTATCCGAAAAATCAGATTCCCCACTAGTGGTTTGGGAAAAAGAAATGTTCTTTTTTAGAATTGATTTTTGATGTTTTTCTGGATAAATCTTTCTAGGTGTAGATGAATTAAACCTTTTAGTGGGTACTGGTTTTTGCCAGACATAGACTTGATTCCGGATATAATCTTGCTTGTCTCTCTCAAATTTGGTTTGTTTTTTCAACATTATTTCCTTTTCCATAGTATCAATATTTTTTGACAATGATTTGTCTAGATCATTAAAACCCTCCATATCAATGAATTGTCGCAATTCCATTTGTAATTTTTGTATGTCCTTATCCAATTGTGATTTTTCTTTGGTTTTTAATTGTATAATTAAGTCCATCAAAGTAAAGGAACAACTATTGAGGGCGTCTTTCCAACTATTTTCAAAGGCCGCATTTATAAACCCAAAAGTGGGAGTTTTCTTAACTCGTAATCCTCTAGGGATCCTCTTTGTTCTTACATAATTTTGCAGAGTAATAATGTCCCACCATGTGCGTATTTTTAAAGATAATAACCTTTCTAGTTTTGTGAACTGAATTTTTAGGTCAGACAAATCCTCACAGTTTGGTTCCATAGTATTGTCAAATACTTGTTCTGCCTTTTTTGCTCTTTTGGAATTATCCGAGCAACAAAAAGCATACTGGGTAAAGGTTTCATTTTCCGGTCCACTTTCATCTTCAATATCTACACTTTCTTGATCCATATTAACCTCTACTTATTAATATACAAAAAGAGCATATATTAAAAATGTGTTTTGTGAACAATGGGTTTCCCACACTCTCTCTAAGCAATTGTTGAAAAATGATGATTCTGGTCCTATGTGAGCAACCTCACAGACGGTCAGTACAAGAGCAAAACAAAGCTGTATGGTGCTCTAACATAGACCTGACCAATATTGGTTGTGGCAGTATAATAAAGAATTCAATCCATTCCCAGAGATATCCCACACTATAATGGACCATCTATACTGTACACATCACATCCATTTGTTCAATAAACCAGAAGAGTAACACCTTAATGATGATGAATACTCACACTTGCTTGTGTCTGGTCTGTGACATTGAAAAGGATTCCTGTGGTGTTAGCTTGAGTAAATTCACTCACTTTTTGCAGATGGGTCTTCAGTGGGTTCTTCATAGGTGTGTGCTGCCGGTTCTCCAGGGTAGTAAACAGGTTCAGCAGGGAGAGATGGAGCACTACTGGAAAAATTGCTGGAGAGTGTGTTCCCAATAAAAATAAGGTTTATTGGATCAGAGCATGATAACAAGGATGAGCCCAGGGGCCCCCACCAACGCGTTTCGAGCTTCCGCTCTTTCTCAAGGTGATAACACTCTGATCAAATCTCTTACCTTATGAAGGTTAATTTTCCCGCCTTTCCTCACCCCTAACCCGTCGCTTGGTTGCGTCACGGGCAGCGCGCCGTATGTATAGGGCGCGCCACGAGTGGCGCCCGTCGCGCAGGGTAAAGCGGTGACGTCAGCGCGTCTCTGAACATCAACAACAACTTTATTATTATTTCTAACGAACATTGAAAAAAACTTTAAAATAACTTTATTAACACTAAACAATGAACAGTACATGCAAAATTCATTACGAATGAAGTGTACATTTAAATCATGTTAAAAACAAAGATAATCAATGTATATAAAAAAAAGTGTTTAAAAGAAAAGACAGTCATGGATGTTAGAGTTTAGGATACATGTGTATGACTCTGTACACAGACCCAGAGGATATGAATTAGAACATAAAGCCCTTTGTGTATATGGTTGTATAAATATATGGAAGTTCACTAGGTTTGCCTTATTTGTGAACTTATCCATCCCACATTTCACAGTATCCCCATTAAGTCTGGGTATGGGAACAGAGTCATATAATCAGATGTTTATGATCCATATTATTGTAGAATCATTAGATGTGTGGACCGAAAACTTATTTTGGCATATAATAATCCATGTTTTAAGATCAATATTCTTTATTGTTTTACATATAAACTTATTGTAAATATTATACCCAAGTTTATGACAAAAATTGGTATTATTAATTATACACGTTACCAACTTTAAACCAATTATCAATTGCACAGAATAAAGTAATTGTCATAACAATATTGTATTTGACTTTTTAATTAATTTCATTTTATTTTAGAAATGGATTGAGATCCCATTCTGAATTTAGACCAAAGGGGATTCTTGTATTGAGGGTAAAAATCCAGAATAGTTCCCTTTTATCAAGTATGTCTAATCTGTTCCCCCCTCTGTAGGGTTTTTTTATGTGTTCAATTCCTCTATATTTTAATTTTCCAATGTCTCCTTGTTTACAGTTGGTAAAATGTAGGGATACTGGATGTGTGAGATCCCCTAATTTTATTAATCTAATGTGCTCCCTCATTCTGACTTTTAAAGCTCTTGTGGTACGTCCTACATATTGTTTGCCACATCCACAGTCCAATAAATAGACTATGAATGTGGCATTACAATTAATGAAGGATTTGATGGGATATGATTGTCCTGTGTTAAAGGATACAAAGTTTGAGGACGGCATCATATAAGCACAGGAAATACAATTGAGGCATTTGAAACAACCCTTTGGGAGATGTTCTTTTGATCTACACATGAGGAAGAAAAAAGGCTTCTTGAAACATGATTGGCTATCGTTTTTGCTTTTTTGAATACAAAACGAGGGCCTTCTGTGTGTACCTTAGTTATGCGGACTTTGAAAATAGTTGGAAAGACGCCCTCAATAGTTGTTCCTTTACTTTGATGGACTTAATTATACAATTAAAAACCAAAGAAAAATCACAATTGGATAAGGACATACAAAAATTACAAATGGAATTGCGACAATTCATTGATATGGAGGGTTTTAATGATCTAGACAAATCATTGTCAAAAAATATTGATACTATGGAAAAGGAAATAATGTTGAAAAAACAAACCAAATTTGAGAGAGACAAGCAAGATTATATCCGGAATCAAGTCTATGTCTGGCAAAAACCAGTACCCACTAAAAGGTTTAATTCATCTACACCTAGAAAGATTTATCCAGAAAAACATCAAAAATCAATTCTAAAAAAGAACATTTCTTTTTCCCAAACCACTAGTGGGGAATCTGATTTTTCGGATAGTGAGGCACTCTCTCATACAACAACTCCACATAGAGATCAACAAAACCCCAGACCACAGAGGGAAACTAGAGGGGAATCCACAAGTACAGGACATTTTTCACAGGACAGTGATAGCAGCAATAAAGAATTTCACTCCAAAACGTTTTTCGGATCTTCAAAAAACCGGGAACGTATAAACACACGCGAAGAGGAAAGAAAAGAAAACAAGAAAAATCCCCCAAAGAGGAAAAAGAACTCCTAATTGAACACACAGGAGTTATTAACTTAACAGATAATCTCCTATCACCTGCAGAACTTTCAGTCCTTGACAAGGGATTGAAATTTGCACCCACATCTAAGTTCAAATTGTTTGATGTTATCATTGACTTGAATAAATATGTTCGGAAGTTGACCCTCAAACGTTTCTTTAGTGGAAGGGATGGGGTGAGCGGGGAGGGTGAAGGAGTTGATTATGTAGAGGACACTGAGACAAGGGATCGTACACCCTCAAGCTCAGATGCACTCACAGAGTCGGCTCTAGAACCTTATCCATCGCCCTCCACCCTGACATTCAAGGAACAATGTTGTTTGCAGGATTTGAATGCCCTAATTGATGATAATGAATTAACTAACACCGTTGATCTTTCAAATGTTATAGGCAGACAACATTCAGGCCTAAAGAAAAAATCCGTTTTTTATCCAAAGCACATGAAGGGTCACTGTCTCAATACATTTGAGAAACTTGTTGAGAGGGATTTGACCCTCCTCTCTAGGGGATACACTTTTGAATTGTCTCCCCTACAGGGCAGGGTTAACAATCTCAGCAAGGATGAAAAAGATGCTTTACAGAAATTAAAAAACAATAAGGATATTATTGTAAAAGGGGCAGACAAGGGGGGAGCCATTGTAGTGCAGAGTAGGACCCAATATAGACAAGAAGCTATTAGACAGTTATCTGATACATCATCCTACACTGTACTACATGGCGACCCCACTCCCATGTTTCTCAGACAGCTTAAGTCCCTCCTAGAAGAGGGCTCCTTATTGGGAGTCCTTGATCAGGGAGAATGTGAGTTTTTGCTCGAGATACATCCCATTATTCCAATCTTCCACCATCTCCCAAAGATTCATAAAACTTTGGTCTCCCCCCCTGGGAGGCCAATAGTTTCTAGCATTGGATCTTTGGGAGATGGTGTCTCTAGATATGTGGATAACTATTTGCAGAATTTTGTACAAGCCTTGCCGTCACATATCAGAGATAGTGGCGACCTTCTGGATAAACTTACAAGTGTAAAATGGAAAGAAGGTTACATTTGGGTGTCATTAGACGTGACATCATTGTATACTGTAATAATGCATCAACATGGTATGGCAGCTGTCAAATCTTATTTTGATCACTCCACATTTTCACTTACACAAAGCACTTTTATTCTAGACTGTATTAATTTTCTATTGACGCACAATTATTTTTTGTTTGATGACACTTTTTACCTCCAAACACGTGGAACCGCAATGGGCACCAGCTTCGCTCCCTCATATGCCAACCTATTCTTAGGTTGGTGGGAGTCGGTCCACGTGTTTGGAGATAACAACCCTTATCGACACTTTATCACATTTTATAGGCGGTTCATAGATGATTTAATATTTATTTGGGAAGGAGGGGAAGAATCACTTTTATTATTTATTAATCACCTGAACGATAACGAATTAAATTTAAAATTCACTCACACTTTTGATTATCATCACTTACACTATCTGGATTTATTTCTGTTCATTGATATGGATGGGAAAATTAATTCTAATGTTTATAGGAAAGCTAATTCCCGCAACACATATTTAAGATTTGACAGCTGTCACCCTAAGCCTCTCCTAAATTCAATTCCAAAGGGACAATTGATACGCTTAAAGCGAATATGCTCAAAAAATGAAGACTTCATTATTCAGTCTAATGAATTACTAAAAAGATTTGAAGAGAGGGGTTACCCAAGATCTAATCTCAGAAGGTCACTAGAAGAAGTGGATAAAATGGACAGAGAAGATCTCTTGAATACTCAAAAAAATCGTTTAAAGAGTCAAAACAAATGGGAAGCAAAAAATCCAATTTTTATTACACAACATAACAATCAAGTTAATAGCATTAAAGGGATTGTTAGAAAACATTGGAATGTTTTGTCTGCAGACCCATTACTAACTAAGGTACACACAGAAGGCCCTCGTTTTGTATTCAAAAAAGCAAAAACGATAGCCAATCATGTTTCAAGAAGCCTTTTTTCTTCCTCATGTGTAGATCAAAAAGAACATCTCCCAAAGGGTTGTTTCAAATGCCTCAATTGTATTTCCTGTGCTTATATGATGCCGTCCTCAAACTTTGTATCCTTTAACACAGGACAATCATATCCCATCAAATCCTTCATTAATTGTAATGCCACATTCATAGTCTATTTATTGGACTGTGGATGTGGCAAACAATATGTAGGACGTACCACAAGAGCTTTAAAAGTCAGAATGAGGGAGCACATTAGATTAATAAAATTAGGGGATCTCACACATCCAGTATCCCTACATTTTACCAACTGTAAACAAGGAGACATTGGAAAATTAAAATATAGAGGAATTGAACACATAAAAAAACCCTACAGAGGGGGGAACAGATTAGACATACTTGATAAAAGGGAACTATTCTGGATTTTTACCCTCAATACAAGAATCCCCTTTGGTCTAAATTCAGAATGGGATCTCAATCCATTTCTAAAATAAAATGAAATTAATTAAAAAGTCAAATACAATATTGTTATGACAATAACTTTATTCTGTGCAATTGATAATTGGTTTAAAGTTGGTAACGTGTATAATTAATAATACCAATTTTTGTCATAAACTTGGGTATAATATTTACAATAAGTTTATATGTAAAACAATAAAGAATATTGATCTTAAAACATGGATTATTATATGCCAAAATAAGTTTTCGGTCCACACATCTAATGATTCTACAATAATATGGATCATAAACATCTGATTATATGACTCTGTTCCCATACCCAGACTTAATGGGGATACTGTGAAATGTGGGATGGATAAGTTCACAAATAAGGCAAACCTAGTGAACTTCCATATATTTATACAACCATATACACAAAGGGCTTTATGTTCTAATTCATATCCTCTGGGTCTGTGTACAGAGTCATACACATGTATCCTAAACTCTAACATCCATGACTGTCTTTTCTTTTAAACACTTTTTTTATATACTGTACATTGATTATCTTTGTTTTTAACATGATTTAAATGTACACTTCATTCGTAATGAATTTTGCATGTACTGTTCATTGTTTAGTGTTAATAAAGTTATTTTAAAGTTTTTTTCAATGTTCGTTAGAAATAATAATAAAGTTGTTGTTGATGTTCAGAGACGCGCTGACGTCACCGCTTTACCCTGCGCGACTGGCGCCACTCGTGGCGCGCCCTATACATACGGCGCGCTGCCCGTGACGCAACCAAGCGACGGGTTAGGGGTGAGGAAAGGCGGGAAAATGAACCTTCATAAGGTAAGAGATTTGATCAGAGTGTTATCACCTTGAGAAAGAGCGGAAGCTCGAAACGCGTTGGTGGGGGCCCCTGGGCTCATCCTTGTTATCATGCTCTGATCCAATAAACCTTATTTTTATTGGGAACACACTCTCCAGCAATTTTTCCAGTAGTGCTCCATCTCTCCCTGCTGAACCTAGTAAACATTGTTATAATATACCTGTGTGTAATTATTGTGTATATTGGTTCTGGTGAGGGACTCCTCCCACTACGCTGGGATCCCTCACCGGTGGAGGCGCTGCACTGAGACAATAAGTATACCCTAGGCTCCCAGGGGTGGAGGCTTAGGTCCTCTGTGAAGCAACAGGTATAGGCAGCACCAGTAGCCTTCTTGTTTAGGGGGAAACAGGGCTACATATATATATATAACTTTTTTATTACAGGTTTGAAGCAGAAGGTCTCCAGGGCTGAACAGTGTTAATTTAATCTCCTGGGACTCCCTTCTTAGAGATATTACCTCTGTAGGGGGTGCCAGTATGTCTGCGGAGTATTAAGGTCCAGGTCATGTGGGCCAATAGGAAGCTGCACCGGATGACATCATCCTATTGGCCAGTGTGATGCTGGACATTTAAACCATTAGATTAGACCAAGGGTTGACTACCTGAGGCTCCTGAGCTTCATGCAGCTCTTTCCGCATCTACTTGTGACCCTCCTTTGTCCGCAGGTTGCCGCTCCCCAGCTGCTTCCTCTCTCCCTCACTGTCCTGCCGGTGGCTGCAGGGGTCTCTCCGCAGCTGTGGGCCTGCCTGTCTACTGCACTGTCCCACGCCGGGCTCTCTCATGCTAGTGCGCGCCAGTAGTGTGTGCTTCGACTTCTGGCACGCGCCGACGTCACAGAGCCCGGTGTGGGAAAGTGCAGGAGAGAGGCAGGCCCACAGCTTGGGAGAGCCGGGCCCGGCAGCAACAAGAGGCCCGACTCCAGTGCCGGCCGAGCCTCCCTGCAGCTACCGGCAGGACAGTGAGGGTTTGGGAAACTTCTTATCGGCCAGGACCCAGGGAGTAGTGTTCTTGGGCCCCGCAACAGTTTGTGGAAAGGCACGAATGGTAAGGCCCGAGGTATTAGGCTGTTCAATGTCTCAGGGCAAGTCCCGTGGTTTGGGCCTACCAGGCCCGCTATGGCCTGCACCAGGGCTGTGTCCCGGTCAGTACGGGCCCGATGGACCCTACCCCTAACTTTGGCAAAATATCTTTGCACGTTGGCTTCAGTTAAGGCAGTAACCACCGGAGCGGGCACAGCAAAGGTCTCTTCGCCCCGCCGGTCGCATCAATAATGACATCATCTGTGCCTGGTCTCGTGAGATCAGGATACAGATCTAGGTCCCGCACCGGAAGTGCGTCCATATACGATTGCACCGGAAAGGTGTTGCTGGCCTCCGCGTTGGAGGAAGTACCGGCCAGTACCTCCTCTCCGGATGCCTCCACGGCATCCTGGAAAGCAGGGTTGGAAAGATGCTCAATGCCCCGCTGACTTGGGATGATCATGGGGTCCTCCGAATCGGCCGTGACGCCCCTCCGCAGCTAGGCCACACCAGCACTCGCCGTGATGTTGTCTTGCCGGGACTCCGCTGCTCAGCACTGCCGTTAGGTGTAGGGTCCTTCGCAGTCTCGCTGAGGTGACACGCCGGCCGGCGCATCACCACGGACGTCCTTCCGCTGCTGTCATCATCGTTGGATGAAGGTAAAGATACCTCCTCAGGGGAAAGACCCTGGAGCATCTCGCAGTCACTGGCGGCAATTAGCAGGCAGCGGTCCCGCTCCTGCGCCACCAGTGATAGCAGCTCAGCCTCTCCCTGGGCAGTCATCTTACCCAGTGGCTCTGGTCTTGGTTTCGATTTGGCACACAGGCCCTCTGGAGCATCCGCGTCCAAGGCCTCAGTCACAGCCGCGGCCTCTTGCTCTGTTGTGCTGCTGACAGCAACACCGCAAACCGCATATAGAAAGCTCCACACTGTAGACACGTGGCAGTCAGCTTTGCGTCTCCACCAGGGAAGTCGCATTGCGGGCAGACGCATTTGACGAAGCATTTGTCGTCCACCTCTAGTACGAGGAAGTCTCCTGGTAGCTGGTACATATTTATTCTGCACTCCAACATCATGGTAGAAGGATGTGTAGCAAAGTTCAAAAGCAGCACAATACTTTGAGCTCTGCTTAGCTGGCTAGCTCCGAGGAACTGAGTTTGCGGCAGCTCACATCCGTCTCCTCCCTCAGTATAGGAAGTCTCTGCCGATTGGTAGTTACAACATCCCCTCCCTCTGGTGGAGTCAAGAACAGGGGCATACTGTAGGAGGGCGTGACTCTGACTTCGCGCCAAGCCACTCACAATAGATGAGCATGGCTTCAGCTTTTGCGCCGAGCCCATGCAGAAAAAGGCTTGCAACTTTTACAGGAAACATACGCGGTCCCTGTTTTTGGCGGTGTAACAGGGGAGTAATCCCTGTTCAAGTAATGTGCCTTTAATCTAGCAGTGTGGTGGTTAACTGCTGGTAGTCAATTAATAAACACCACCTGCCTGATTTAGATTGCTTACAAAAGCCTGTCTGTTGAGACAGGAAGTGACTCCTTAGCTCACTTGTGAGCTGACCTTTGGAGACACAACAGTCTTGAGCCCTGTCAGAAGAAACAGCAGAGCTGCTTACAAGACACAGGGAAAACTACTAAACCTGATCTGACACACCCTGAGTGAAGGGAACTGAACCAGGAACTGAGAAGATTTTCCCTCCAAGAAACAGATAAGACTTTCATTCTTAAGAGACTTCTTATATCTGCTTATTTCATGCTATGTGTTTGGGGCTGGGAGAAATGCTTGACTAAGTGAGATGTGAATTAATTGCATAGTGTTTCACTAGAAATACTCCCAAGTGAATAGAAGCTTTGTTCCCACCCCCTGTGTTTGGATGGATTTCCTGATGAAAAGGAAAAGGCACAATAAAGCCTTATTATATTTTCACCTTATAAAAGTCTCCAATTGTGTACATCTGTGAACGTCCGTCTACAGGCAGCAACAGATTTTGGATGGCAACATCTATCTGATTGATCCCTTTACATTGGAACCACAATTATGAATAGAATAAAGTGCATTAACATGGGGTTCTCGTAATTTTGGCGGGGACCCTCTCTCCTTAATCTGCTGCAACACATGGTAGCGGAGTATATACCCCAGGCTAGGCAAAACTCCCTCCAGTACTGCACATGATAACAGTCCAGACATGAGTACTCTGTGGCTCCCTGTACATCAGCTGCTAGCAGTAAAGTGGTAGTTCCTCCAGCAGAGGTTCCTGGCACCTGTGACTCGGGCACCCCTCCTCAGATACTACCTAACAGTACTTTAACGCCACCCGTTATGGCCCTGACACGGCAGTCCCTTTCCAGAGGTTTCTGGGTAACTGGCAACAAAAACAGCCCCCCAGGCATCCTACATGAATCAGTCCTCAGGGTGACTTAGAACCAAAGCAATAGCAATCTGCCTCCTCACAGGTTACCCTTTAGGTCAGCATAGGCTAATGCTCCCTGGCAGGGAAACTGGGCCCCTGTTATGGTATGCAGGAGTCCCCTAGAGCAACACCTAGCCTCCCATCCTTCCTTAGTACTCACTTTCGAAGCATAATTTCTCTCTTTCTGTTCTGCTTCGCTGAAAGCCTGTCCTGTTGGGCATTTCAGCAGCGCCTCCAAATGTAGCAGTGTTTCCCCCACCCTCTGGGAGATTGTGCATCTACATGGTGTAATGTGCTGGTTACCTGCTGGCTCACAGGATACTGAGGTGTCCGTTGTTGGTGTTGGGGACATCAGGAAAGGCTTCTGGGGTATAAACTGGTTCTGCCTCACGGTGTCAGCGCCTCCATCTCTTGCAGGCTTCAGGGATGTAGAGACAATCCCTGCAGGATAACTCGCTTCTACTCCCCCTAATAGATTGCAGACTCAGGCAGGCGTATATTTTAACAGGAATACTTTATTGCAACACAGCTTTTATCAGAATACACTGCACAGCAACGCTTTCTGGCCTCACACTCTGGATGGTCCCTGGACTTCCACCCCTGGCCTAGGACACCAAGGGCAATCCTTGCTCTTCCCTGACTCCTATTAGAGTCAGAGGTACGGTACTCACCCCCAGTCCCCAAGGGGAGGGGACAGAAGTGCCAGAAAAACCCTGGATTGGGCCTAACACTACCTGCACTGATACTAGGACATACATGTCAGGCATGGTAGATTAGTAGTCAAGCCAGGCATGGCTATATATATATTTTTATTAAACTACATAATTAAAAGTGACAAACTGGGGACATACTGGGACAAAACAAACAAAACTCTCCTTCCACGCGTTTCACGCTCTAACAGTGCTTTCTCAAGGAGTATTGAACGGAGGGTATACTGCCTGATTTTATAGCCCCTCCTTCTGGCAAACACAGTTGATTGTAAATTAATTACAAACATCAGTTGAAATCAATTTGTAGTGGCATTTAGAGGAAACATAAATTCAATTGAATAGTATAACATGATCAAAACAGAATACATTGATGGAAACAGTTCATATCTAAACTTGATATCGGTTAATGTATGTAATTCACCAAAATAAGGGAATATGGAACTATACTGTCAATATTGTTCCAGGTGAAAAAACTCCAAAATGAATCACCATCATAAATAAGATTAATTAATCAAATATAAGGTGTGGAGTATTAATAAATAAACTGCTCTAGCGAAACAACACAGCGAATATATATATTATTAAATAATGATAAAAAATATATAATATATGAATATATAAATAAACAGTATAAAAAACATAATGATGATGATGTATTAAGTCACACATGTGTAATAGTAAATGTAACAGAACAAATCATCAAGATATAACATAATATAATTTAAACTGTGAAAAATTTCAGAGCTGCTATACATTAAACACAGTCAAGATAGGCATTATGTCAGCCCATAAGTAGCAAAAACAAGTTTAGTAGGAGAACCTAGAGCAATGAATACAAAAAATACAAAAAAAGAGAGGCTTTTAGATGAAATAATAAATATCTATACCATATGTTTATACTGGCTATAGAAAATACTTTAGATCCCACTGTGAATTTAACCCTTTAGGGGCCAGAGTATCCAATGAAAAAATCCAGTATGCCTCTCTTTTGTATAATGCATTAACTCTATCACCTCCTCTAAAATGCATATGAACATGTTCTAGGCTACACACTTAAAATGTTCAAGTGAACCATTGAAGTGTAAAGAAACTGGGTGATTTAGATCTTTTTTTATTATCAGTCTCATGTGTTCCATGATCCGAATTTTGAATTTCCTTGTAGTAAGACCTACATATTTTCTATTACACCCACAGATGAGCATGTATATAATGAATTCTGAGTTACAGTTAATAAAAGACAGGATTTGGAAAAAATTCTCTTTTTACAATGTTTTTATTATTTTTAACATTTGTAACCACACTGGGAGAGATGAGGTTACCCAAGGTTTGTGATTTTCTAAACACAAATCTTGGATTTATTGATGTAATGCCCTTCAAAAACGGGTCTATTGAAAGTATTCCCCAGTGTTTGTTGATGATACAATTGATACATCAATTGCGTAAGATTGATTGCTGAATTGAGTTATAAAGTAAGGTGAGTCAAGATCAGAAGCATCATGTCTTTGAACAGTTTTCACATTTCTCCCAATATTTTTAGAACCTATCAAATCTTCCTACTTTTGCTGAGGGCATTCAAATAAGCCTCCTCAAGAATAGCTTTGTTATATCCTCTGGAAATGAAACGATCTGTAAGTTCCATTGATCTAGATTTAAAGATTTCTAGACTTGAGCAATTTCGACGTAGTCGGATGTATTGCCCCAAGGGTATACCTCTAAATAGACTTCGATTATGTCCACTTTTAGCATGTAGGAGTGTATTTCTACTTGTAACGCGTAGCTCACCACAAACGAAGTGCGACCGCGGTGCTGAGGTAGGGAATTGAGAAACGCCAACCCATAGCCACGCGGGCGCACCTACTGCTGCGGCCGAGTTTATTCGAGCATTTGCCCGTTCTCGGCCGCAGCAGTAGCCTGGCGCACGCCGGAGGGTGACGGGCGCGCGCCGAAGCAGCGGAAGAGCGCCCTCCGATCGGGGCGCTCTCCCTCCCGCTGCCGGGTCCGCCGGGTCCCCCGGAACCCCCTGCCGCCGTCCCCCACATCGCGGGACACCAGGGCTCCCTCGGGGAGCCCTGGAAGCGCGTGCAGGGGGCGCAGGCTCCCGATGACGCGTGACCGCGCATCAGTGACGCGAGGCACGCCGAGGGGCGGCCACTAGCAAGACGGGAAATCTCCCGGCTTGCGGATCTGGCCGATGAGCAATAAAATGTGTCGGTAGTGTAGGATGTAGATTGGTCGTGCAAGCCGGATCAGGGTTATAGAGTGCAGAGTAGTCGTATATACTTGCCAGGTCAGGATTGTAGAAGAGCGGATCGTCGGGGTACTTTGCCAAGGTGAAGATTGTAGAAGAGCGGATCGTCGGGGTACTTTGCCAAGGTGAAAATTGTAGAAGAGCGGATCGTCGGGATACTTTGCCAAGGTGAGGATTGTAGAAGAGCGGATCGTCGGAGTATTTTGCCAAGGTCAGGAGCGGAGAGAAGCGGAGCCCAAGAAACTAGCCGGGTTCAGGCAACAAAGGGTTAATCAGGCAGACAAGACAAAACAAGGTATCAGGAACAGAATGCAGCAAGGCACGGCTTCACACTGACTATGCTCAGCAAAGGTAAGCTGAAAGTGCAGGGTGTTAAAGGAAGGACAGTAAAAAACAGAGAAAATACTGTGCGCAACTATCTAACCCAGAATTTAGAATAAAAATATAGTGCAGTGACTAAACCACATACTGTAAATAAGTGACCAAGAAATAAATCACAATAACCACAGTGAGGGTGAAATTATATCACATAACCGTGTATTTGTAGAGGCGTCTGCTGCTATAAACACAGGGGGTGGCTCAGCACCCCCCACACTCTAGGAAATGGAAACAAAAGAAACAGCGCACAACGCCAAATAGTGAAGCAAGTAATGCTATATATTAGTAATTACAGGGTAATAAATCTGCGTACATCAAAACAGTGGAATAGGTGCATTTAGTGTGTTTCACACAAGTTACCACTCAGCAACTGTTGTCAGAAGAGTCTGCAGCTTGCTTCTCTCAGCGGGGGCGCTACGTTGGTTCAGGAGCAGGATTAATGTCCAAAACCCCTCATCCAACAGTACATCGCTCCCAAGGGGATTTCCCTTTAAGGCAACCACGCTCCGTTGCAGGTATTGGTGCTTGGTGGGACCGCTCGCGCTTCCAAGCCGTCTGGTGCAGCTCATGTAGCTCAGTGAGCAGATCCACTGTACGGGGGTGAGACCTCAGCTCTGCAAGGGTACACTCGGCGTGCCACGTTGTCGCTCCGTCACGGGATACTGCGTGATGACGTCACAGTCTCCGCAGCAGCGAGGGAACCGGCAGGGAGGCAGTGAAAGTCTCTCAAAGTCTCTCAAAGTCTCTCAGATGCCCAAAATTACCACCGGGAGTAATACTAGCAGGGTGAAGCCAATGGAGGCAATGGCAATATTAAGGCACTAGATAAAAATCATCCAACATGTTTCGTAGAATAAACTACTTCTTCAGGGAATAATTTGGCCATTACCCAGAGGTCTTAAGTACCTAACAAAGATGTCTCATTGGTCAAACAATTAAAAATGGACCAATCATCTAGACTAGGTAATGGTTAAAGTGATAGGGAAGATGAAATCATTACTTTTAAAACAACAACTTTATTAACTACATACATAATAAAAAGATTTTATAAACATATAAACTAAACCTAGCATAAATAATTAAAAACATGCTGGAATAAAAGAAACACAATATTAGTACTAAAATAGATAGTATCAATAAATACATATAAAAGATGCAACTAGAAGTAACAATATAAATACGTATAGACAATAGAACAGAGCAGGGAAAACAGAGATACATAGATCAGTGATATCCCTTGGGTTTAAGTGGAGAAGGGGGCTAGAAAAATTTTTTAATAAAAATTCCTCTTAATAAAGTTCCCAGATGTCAACATCCTCATTTAACCCCTTAGGGGACATAGTATCTAACTTGTGTATCCAATATGTCTCCTTAGATGATAGTGTTTTAACTCTGTACCCACCTCTTCTATTTACAGGAATAAACTGAATCCTCTTAAAAGTGAGACTGGACGGATCTTTGTTGTGGTGTAATAAAAAGTGTCTGGAAACACTGTGTTTTTCAAAACCGTTTTTTATATTTCTGACGTGTTCCTGGATACGAACTTTAAGGCTGCGTTTGGTTCTGCCTACATACTGATATCCACACGCACATTCCAATAAGTAAACAATGTGTGTAGATGTACATAAAATAAAGTCATCAATATTAAAAACTTCTTGTGTGTTTTTAGAATTAAATGTATGCTTGTCAGGATGTTGGTACTTACAAATACTACACTTACCACAAATATAATTGCCTTTTGGTTTAGGCCCTAACCAGTTCTTTTGTACTGTAGTGCTATTACTTAAAAAAACATCACTAGGTGTTAGCAAATTTTTAATGTTTTTGGCTCTCCTATAGATAAACCTTGGTTTAGTGTCTAGATGTGATCCCAATATGGGATCATTGCACAAAATACCCAGTGTTTATAAAAAAACCTTTTCGATGTCCCTATGTACAGAATTATAATCCGTAATGAAGGCCACATTTAAAATTTCATTTTTCATTATTGGGCCTATTTTATTTCTTGTCTTGGTTCTATTTTGAATTAACATATCTTTACGATCCATGTTACGTACCCTTATAATCTCTCTTTCGAGAAGTTCCTTAGGGTATCCCCTCTCTCTGAATCTCAAAAATAGTTTATTAGCCTGCTTGTCAAAAACCTCTATACTACTGCAGTTTCGTCTGAGTCTGACAAATTGCCCTCCTGGTATATTTTTTATCCATGTACTTTTGTGATTACTATTCGCCATCAGCAAATTGTTAGTATCCACCTCCTTAAAGAAGGTTTCAGTCTCCACAGTGCCATCCGCTCTGGAAGTAAGTCTTAAATCCAGAAAATCTATCTGGGTGGCATCCACCTTATGTGTAAATTCAAGGTTGAAATCATTCCTATTCAGGTTATCTACAAATGCACTGGCCGATGCATAATCACCGTCCCACACACACAGGATGTCGTCTATGTAGCGTTTCCACACAACGACATTCCTGTGGTAGGGTTCCTCGGGCACAATGAACTGAGACTCCCACTTACCCACATACAGGTTTGCGAAACTGGGGGCAAACCTATGTATTTTCGGCAGGTGGTAAAATATGGGGATCCTTGGGAATTCAGAAAATAGGAAGGCGAACTCTGTTGTAGTGATGACGGATAGAGTGACTGCATTATCTAATAGCGCTTTTAGTTCCCTTAAAAACTCGGCTGTGGGGTCCTTCAATAATTTGACATAGGACGATGTGTCGTTAAGAAGCCTTAAAGCTTCTTTTTCATAATCACACCTATTTTGGACTACTACGCCACCACCTTTGTCCGCCTGCCTTATAATTAGGCTTGCATCATCCTTCAATGTTTTAAGGGCTAGGGACTCGCTTACACTGAGGTTATGTTTAATGTTACCTGACTTAAAATTACGTGATAAAATGTTAAAATCATTGATGACCATATTAAAAAATGTATCAATATGATGACCCTTGGAATGTGCGGGATAGAACTTAGATTGGGTTTTAAATTCAGTATGTCTAATTTCTATTTCTTTATCAGAATTACTTGCAGCAACCATAGCAGCCTTACCAGGAATAAGGTCCATATCTTGTTTCAGAAAATGTCTCTTTAGGGTAATATTGCGAGTGAACTTGTGTAGAAAGGGAGGAACACTTTAAACTCCTCTTTACAGACGAAGTGTTACTGCTGCGGCCAAGTTTATTCGAGCATTTGCCCTTTCTTGGCCGCAGCAGTAGCCTGGCGCGCGCCCGAGAGTGACGGGCGCGCGCCGAAGCAGCAGAAGAGCGCCCTCCGATCGGGGCGCTCTCCCTACCGCTGCCGGGTCCGCCGGGTCCCCCGGAACCCCCTGCCGCTGTCCCGCGATCGCGGGACACCAGGGCTCCCTCGGGGAGCCCCTGGACGCGCGTGCAGGGGGCGCACGCTCCCGAAGACACGTGACCGCGCGTCTATGACGCTCGGCACGCCGAGGGGCGGCCACTAGCAAGCCGGGAAATCTCCCGGCTTGCGGATCTGGCCGCAGTGTGATAAAGTGTGTCGGTAGTGTACATGGTCAGCCCAATGAACCAATCAATTTAACAGCTAAAGAACAATTTAAAATATTAGAACGGCTATTACTTACCGAGGGTAAACATTGGCTTGAGACCAAAACCCTACAAAGTTATTTGGATGTGGGTAGAATACCAAGAGGTCTCAGGTTTTCAAAAAGCCCTACCTTCGGTAAGGATAACCCTAAATTTATGCAGGAGTGGAACAGAATACAGGACGAGTGTTCTAATGATCTCATTAGGTTAATAATATATGAAAGGAACCGTGAGATCAAAGACTTAGAAAAGGAGATTTTGAAAGCAATTAAAGCATTAGAACCGATAGTGATAGAAACTGATTGCTCGGAGATTGAGCATGATTTAAAAGTTAAATTAGAGTATGAAGAAGATGAACTTTTAAAAACGAAACACAATAAATTTTTAAGAGACAAATTAGATTACCAGCAAGGAAGACAGAGGGACTGGGCTAAAAAAGATAGAGGAAGGGTAGTAGGCGATGAGTATATCCCCCATAAAAAAGAAAGAGGGGGGTCTATACATTCAAAGAACAGACAAGAAAATTACCACACCTACGAACAGAAGAGAGAGAGCAGAACCAATAAAAATGATCGATCAGATAGAGATCGCTCACGCTCTAACCATGGTAATGGGTATCGCAATCCCAATTATAAAGGGAAAAACTACATTGAGGGCTTTAGGTATGGCTCAAGGCCACAGGGACAGCATAGAAATTATGAATATGAGCACAAAGACCCCCATGCGAGAACATCTAGATACTCACCCAGGAACTTCCCTAAATATTCACCCAAACGCCCGGTTAGACCTGAACCCACTACAGATTCACCTTCTTTTTTAGACTTGATACTGTAAGAACAAGACTAGAAAGGAAGGTAATAACAGTGAAAGATATATAGAATACCCCCAAGAGAAAAGGAAGAAAAGGGTTACATCAGATGAGGAACACGAGGAGGGACCAGAGCACAAAAGAAGAGAGTACTCTTGGGAAAGAACAACCTAGCAAACAAAGGGGTTTTTAATCTCTCCTCCACAGTTTTAAGTAAGGATCAATTGAGCATACTTGGAAGGGGTTTGAGTTTTTCCAAAACCTGTGGACCAAGCTCCTTCCAGTTGTTCAAAGATCTACACAAGTTCACTCGCAATATTACCCTAAAGAGACATTTTCTGAAACAAGATATGGACCTTATTCCTGGTAAGGCTGCTATGGTTGCTGCAAGTAATTCTGATAAAGAAATAGAAATTAGACATACTGAATTTAAAACCCAATCTAAGTTCTATCCCGCACATTCCAAGGGTCATCATATTGATACATTTTTTAATATGGTCATCAATGATTTTAACATTTTATCACGTAATTTTAAGTCAGGTAACATTAAACATAACCTCAGTGTAAGCGAGTCCCTAGCCCTTAAAACATTGAAGGATGATGCAAGCCTAATTATAAGGCAGGCGGACAAAGGTGGTGGCGTAGTAGTCCAAAATAGGTGTGATTATGAAAAAGAAGCTTTAAGGCTTCTTAACGACACATCGTCCTATGTCAAATTATTGAAGGACCCCACAGCCGAGTTTTTAAGGGAACTAAAAGCGCTATTAGATAATGCAGTCACTCTATCCGTCATCACAACAACAGAGTTCGCCTTCCTATTTTCTGAATTCCCAAGGATCCCCATATTTTACCACCTGCCGAAAATACATAAGGCCTTGGTGGATCCACCCGGACGCCCAATCGTGTCAGATATACAATCTATGACAGCCAATCTTAGTCAATACGTGGATTTTTTTCTCCAACCGTATGTTGGTGAATTAACCTCTTATTTGAAGGATTCTACTGCAGTTCTAAATTTATTTAAAGATTTCAAATGGAAGAGTTCATATGTATGGATTACATGTGGCATAAAATCCCTCTATACAAATATACCCCATCAGAAAGGGTTGGATGCAGTCAACTCCTTTTTGGAAGTAGACCCCACAATGCACCCATTAAATAGGAAATTTATTCTCGAGTCTATTAGTTTCATATTGAAACATAATTATTTTCTGTTTCTTTCCACTTTCTACCTGCAGGTTTGCGGAACTGCAATGGGTACTAGGTTTGCCCCCAGTTTCGCAAACCTGTATGTGGGTAAGTGGGAGTCTCAGTTCATTGTGCCCGAGGAACCCTACCACAGGAATGTCGTTGTGTGGAAACGCTACATAGACGACATCCTGTGTGTGTGGGACGGTGATTATGCATCGGCCAGTGCATTTGTAGATAACCTGAATAGGAATGATTTCAACCTTGAGTTTACACATAAGGTGGATGCCACCCAGATAGATTTTCTGGATTTAAGACTTACTTCCAGAGCGGATGGCACTGTGGAGACTGAAACCTTCTTTAAGGAGGTGGATACTAACAATTTGCTGATGGCGAATAGTAATCACAAAAGTACATAGATAAAAAATATTCCAGGAGGGCAATTTGTCAGACTCAGACATAACTGCAGTAGTATAGAGGTTTTTGACAAGCAGGCTAATAAACTATTTTTGAGATTCAGAGAGAGGGGATACCCTAAGGAACTTCTCGAAAGAGAGATTATAAGGGTACGTAACATGGATCGTAAAGATATGTTAATTCAAAATAGAACCAAGACAAGAAATAAAATAGGCCCAATAATGAAAAATGAAATTTTAAATGTGGCCTTCTTTACAGATTATAATTCCGTACATAGGGACATCGAAAAGGTTTTTTTTATAAACACTGGGTATTTTGTGCAATGATCCCATATTGGGATCACATCTAGACACTAAACCACGGTTTATCTATAGGAGAGCCAAAAACATTAAAAATTTGCTAGCACCTAGTGATGTTTTTTTAAGTAATAACACTACAGTACAAAAGAACTGGTTAGGGCCTAAACCAAAAGGCAATTATATTTGTGGTAAGTGTAGTATTTGTAAGTACCAACATCCTGACAAGCATACATTTAATTCTAAAAACACACAAGAAGTTTTTAATATTGATGACTTTATTTTATGTACATCTACACACATTGTTTACTTATTGGAATGTGCGTGTGGATATCAGTATGTAGGCAGAACCAAACGCAGCCTTAAAGTTCGTATCCAGGAACACGTCAGAAATATAAAAAATGGTTTTGAAAAACACAGTGTTTCCAGACACTTTTTATTACACCACAACAAAGATCCGTCCAGTCTCACTTTTAAGGGGATTCAGTTTATTCCTGTAAATAGAAGAGGTGGGTACAGAGTTAAAACACTATCATCTAAGGAGACATATTTGATACACAAGTTAGATACTATGTCCCCTAAGGGGTTAAATGAGGATGTTGACATCTGGGCACTTTATTAAGAGGAATTTTTATTAAAAAAAAATTTCTAGCCCCCTTCTCCACTTAAACCCAAGGGATATCACTGATCTATGTATCTCTGTTTTCCCTGCTCCGTTCTATTGTCTATACGTATTTATATTGTTACTTCTAGTTGCATCTTTTATATGTATTTATTGATACTATCTATTTTAGTACTAATATTGTGTTTCTTTTATTCCAGCATGTTTTTAATTATTTATGCTAGGTTTAGTTTATATGTTTATAAAATCTTTTTATTATGTATGTAGTTAATAAAGTTGTTGTTTTAAAAGTAATGATTTCATTTTCCCTATCACTTTAACCATTACCTAGTCTAGATGATTGGTCCATTTTTAATTGTTTGACCAATGAGACATCTTTGTTAGGTACTTAAGGCCTCTGGGTAATGGCCAAATTATTCCCTGAAGAAGTAGTTTATTCTACGAAACATGTTGGATGATTTTTATCTAGTGCCTTAATATTGCCATTGCCTCCATTGGCTTCACCCTGCTAGTATTACTCCCGGTGGTAATTTTGGGCATATGAGAGACTTTGAGAGACTTTGAGAGACTTTCACTGCCTCCCTGCCGGTTCCCTCGCTGCTGCGGAGACTGTGACGTCATCACGCAGTATCCCGTGACGGAGCGACAACGTGGCACGCCGAGTGTACCCTTGCAGAGCTGAGGTCTCACCCCCGTACAGTGGATCTGCTCGCTGAGCTACACGAGCTGCACCAGACGGCTTGGAAGCACGAGCGGTCCCACCAAGCACCAATACCTGCTACGGATCGTGGTTGCCTTAAAGGGAAATCCCCTTGGGAGCGATGTACTGTTGGATGAGGGGTTTTGGACATTAATCCTGCTCCTGAACCAACGTAGCGCCCCCGCTGAGAGAAGCAAGCTGCAGACTCTTCTGACAACAGTTGCTGAGTGGTAACTTGTGTGAAACACACTAAATGCACCTATTCCACTGTTTTGATGTACGCAGATTTATTACCCTGTAATTACTAATATATAGCATTACTTGCTTCACTGTTTGGCGTTGTGTGCTGTTTCTTTTGTTTCCATATAAAAGGAAGGAGACTCCAATAACAGGCAGGGGTGGAACCAGGAAGTGAATCGTCATAGGCTACTGGTACTCACAGGTTTGTCCAATGATGCAGCCGATCAGGTAGGAGGTTGCTTGCAGGCTGCACGTGTCACAGAGTTCAGACGGCGGGACTTAGAGTGTGTGATACTCCCAGGCCGGTTCCTTGAGACATCAGAGCGGTGGCGGAGCCTGGAACGCGCATCACTGCCATGCTGGTGTTGTTTAACAACAGAGCGGGGACAGAGCCTACCGCGCGCATCAGCGGGGCGACTAGACGAGCGACCACAACGTACAGCCAGGTGAGGGGATGGTCCCTGAACGCTGGAACGGCGAATCCTCACAGTACCCCCCCTCTAGGAGCGACCTCCGGGCGACTCCATGAAGGCTTATCCGGAAATTTGGAATGGAAGTTACGGATTATCCTGGAAGCATGACCATGATGATTAGGAACCCAGGATCTTTCCTCTGGGCCGTAACCCTTCCAGTGTACCAAATACTGTAATGAGCCTCTTGAGAACTTTAAGTCCAGAATGGATTGTATTTCATACTCAGGTTGGCCTTGTACCATATGAGACGAAGTGGGAGGCGAATGAACTGAGTGAGTATTCTGGACCACTTGCTTAAGCAATGAGACGTGAAAAACGGATGGGATCCGCATAGAAGGAGGTAACGCGAGACGATACGCCACGGGATTAATCCTTTCTGAGATAGAAAAAGGACAGAGAAATCTGGTTGCAAACTTCATAGACGGTGCCTTCAGCCTGATGTTCTTGGATGAGAGCCAAACTTTGTCGCCAATCTTGAATTCCTGAGCAGGTCTACGGTGGCGATCAGCCTGGGTCTTCTGCTTATTGGTAGCTGTCTTGATGTTTGCCTGAACCTTTTTCCAAAGATCTTGCAATGCTTTAATCCTGTCGTCTGCCGCGGAAACCCCTGATGAAGATACAGAGATAGGGAGTGTAGAAGGATGGAACCCGTAATTTACAAAAAATGGGGATTCCAGAGTAGATCCACTTTGTGCGTTGTTATGGGCGAATTCTGCCCAGGGCAAAAGTTCTGACCAGTCATCTTGGGAATCTGAAACAAAACATCTTATGTATTGTTCTAGGGACTGATTGGTCCTTTCAGTTTGACCATTCGTCTGTGTGTGGTACCCGGAGGAGAAATGTAGAGAAATGCCCAGTTGTATTTAAAAAGAACGCCAAAAGCGAGACACAAACTGTGAACCCCTATCAGACACGATAACCAGGGGTACTCTGTGAAGTCGAAAGATCTCTCTGATGAATACACGGGAAGGTTGGAAGAATTGGGAAGACCTTTGAGAGGCATAAAGTGGGACTGTTTAGAAAATCGATCCACGACCACCAGGATCGTATTCATGCCCTTGGATACCGGTAAATCCACAATGAAATCCATGGACAGGTGTGTTCATGGTCGGTTGGCAACAGGAAGGGGCTGGAGAAGTCCTGAAGGAAGATTCCTGGGAGTCTTAGTCCTGGCACAAGTTGGGCACGCGGCTACGAAGTCCTTGACATCTTTCTGAATCCTGGGCCACCAAAAAGTTCTGGAAATCAGATCTAAAGTTCTCCTGGTACCTGGGTGACCAGCGGCTCTGGAGGAGTGACTCCATTGGAGAACTTTCCTGCGGTGTGTAGGAGAAGTATACAGACGACCCTCGGGAATATTGAAATCTGCAGGGGTGTGATCTTGTTGTCGTACAATATCTTTGAGAACGTTGAAGGTGGTTGCAGATAAGAATACACTTAGCAGGGAGAATAGGCCTTTGTTGGTCCTCAGATTTATCATCCGAAGAGAATTGTCGGGAAAGGGCGTTAGCCTTGAAATTTTTTGTTCCATGCAGATATGATATTATGAAATTGAATCTTGAAAAGAATAATGACCATCTGGCTTGACGGGCTCCAAGACGACGTGCTCATTCAATGTATAACGGATTTTTATGATCTGTTAAGATAGTTATGGGATTCTCAGTGCCCTCCAGAAAATGTCTTCATTCTTCTAATGCTAATTTCACAGCCAGGAGTTCCCGATTCCCGATATCGTAATTGCACTCAGCGGAAGAATTTTTTTGGGAGAAAAATGCAAAGGGATGCAATCTGGATTGAGGATTCTTCCTCTGGGAAAGGACAGCACCAACACCGATGTCTGATGCATCTACTTCTAGGGTGAAAGGCAGTTTAGGATCAGGATGAATAAGGATACAGTGGCGGCCGCCTTTATCCTAAATCGGCTATATGCGCGGCGCTCTGATAATCTCGGTCAGATGCGTTTTTTTTTTTAGTCCGGAGTGAATTGCGTTATTTTAGCGCTCGTGATATTAGCATTTTATTCTTGCTGTCTGCAATACTGCAATGCCGTCTAAAAACTCAGGGGGGCGTTCACGAGCTGTTGTCTTGGATGTCTAATACCTTAGCAGTTCAACCTACGTCAGTACACAGTCTGCGTGTGCGTGCGCAGTAATTGTAAATTTGCATATTTACAGTATACATGCATTTGCATGTCTCATTTGAAAATTGTTGAAACGCACAGGTGTGTACAGTACTGTAACACTGTCACATTTCGGCATATGCAGCGCTCTCCCCTCGCTCGCCCCCGCACACACACAGGATAATTTGCTGCACTGCAGGATATTTCAACTTCTTATCTTATCTACAGTGCAGTACATCTCTCCCACGCCATTCCTTTGAACGTGTGTCTTTCTGGTTTCAATCAGATTCCTGCTTGACAGCAGATGATTACTGCGCATGCACCTGTAACTTCACCCACCACTGCTTGCTTGAGTGAGTGACCAAAAAAAAAAAAAAAAATTCTCCTCAGTTTTTAATGTTTTTTTTTCTCCACGAGCCTGCAAAAACCATCTTGATATTATGATATTCAATCTGTGCTGTAGCTTTTGACTGCAACCCTGTGCGTTTGACTGCACATGGTTGATTTGTGTGCTTTTTACGTACTGTATTTGGGAGTGTAGGGATCATATTATTATGATGAACTGCCTTTTGAAATTAAAGTATGTCATTATCTTTGAACTTCATGCAGCTGTACCCTGTAGCCCCCTATCCCATGCACACACAAGGCTTGCTCAAGGATTTGAAACTCTTATCGACAGACACCTCCACAGAGTCATTCATTTTCTGAAGTTTGCCATTGTGTTCTTAATCCGTCCCTAGCCGAGCGTCACCTTACTGCGCCTGTGTGTAATCCTCTTTGAGATGGGAGCTAGCTGATTACTGCGCATGACTCACACAACCCCCCCCCCCTCCAACCCTTTGAGGCTTTATTTACGGTAACGCTTTGGAAAAATCCCTTCTCGAATTTGATATGTAAATCTGATTTGCACAGCACTGTGAGAATTGAGAGTTAAAAAACCATTAACGGATTCAAGTTGTTTTGTCATTCATTCATTTTCTTTGGTGTACTGTAGGTGTGGGGGGCGGGGGTTGTTGTCAATGATTATGATTATCAAGAATGTAAATACATATTTATTTTATTTTATCAGGAACCAAAAAAAACAAATATAAAAATAATCATGAATAATACATAATGCAGTCTTTATTAAGTTCTTCTGTCAGATGGAAATTGAGGGCCGGTGGATAATCATGAATAATGCACATTGATAATAATATTAATTAATAATATATAATATATAATAATATATATAGTAATATAATTTTTTCCGTCTTTATCTTCTTCCTCATTCTGTGTACAGTACAGTAGTTCATTGAGAGAGGAGAGGTTTTGTGTACATCATTACTGCTGTTTAGATACTGTACACTTAATTGTACAAACAGTTCACAGACTGTACACGAAACCCCCCTCTCTCCCAGTCCATCCTTTTTTTCTGAAAAGACAAGAAAACAAAAAATTAGTGCAGTTATGTGCATACTGTATTATGGCATTGTGTGCTGTGTAGTACTGTTAAACTAGTCTATACTGGAACTACTGTATACTGTGACTACTGTTAAATAGTTCAGCACCATATGGCTGGTGCTGCTCTCTCTGGAAATAAATAAATTGAGCAGTTAGGTGCATACTGTACTGTATTATGGCACTGTGTACTGTATACTGTAGCTACTCCATATTGGACTACAGTACGCTGTTAGCACTGTCAAACAAGTCCATACTGGAACTACTGTATTCTCTGACTACTGTTAAATACTTTGTAACCAGATGGCTGGTGCTGCTCTCTCTGGAAAGAAGTAATTTGAGCAGTTACTGTACTGTAGGTGCATACTGTATTATGGCATTGTGTACTGTATAGCTACTCCATATTGGACTACAGTATGCAGTTACCGTAATACTATCAAACTAGTCTATACTGGAACTACTGTATACTCTGACTACTAGGAAAGAAAAAATCTGTGCCATACTTACCTATATCATACTGTACTTACAATACTACAGTACATTACTTCAGTATACCATACTACCTTCCTGATGCTTGCTCATTACGCGCGATCACAATGGGCAACACAGTCGCAATATGGTAAATATATTTATTGCATCGTTCCACGGTGAGTACATCGTTCCAAAAACTCAGTATGCCTTTCGCCAACTCATCCTTTTTGGAGGGTTTCACGACTTTTCGGATATGGTCCTTCAGCTGATGCCAGACCATTTCGATCGGATTGAAGTCTGGCGATCTGTCATTGGAAAAAAAGGACATTTAGTTTAAGAGATACAGTACACAGTAAAAACAGTGGGGAAAAAATGAGACACGGTTACCGCACTTACTCCGCTGGCGTCTTCACCCAGTTGATACCGCGCTCAAGGATATGCGCTGTTGACGCGGTGTGCTTCGGATCGTTGTCCTGGTAGAAACGGTGACCACCCGGGAACTCGCGTGTGATGTATTCCACAATCTCAGGCACAATTTTGTCTTGGAAGAAAGCTTTATCCATGATTCCTATAACAAGAAAAGAAAAGTGCTCAAAAAACTGCACACTAATACAGTACAATGCATAAGGCTACATTATATTTTATATTTTACCTTCAAAGATGACAATGCATCCTGGTCCACGCCTAAAGATGGCACCCCACACATGCATCTTCACTGGGTGTTTTGGCCGCGGCTTCATAGATATGCAACCTTTTTTGTGGAATGCAAAGGTGGCAAATTTCTCCAGCGATACAGTAGACTCGTCAGTGAAGATGCAATCCTGGAAAGTTTCCCCACTGAAGATCCATGCCTGGGCCTGGACCACTCTTTTGATTTTGTTAACGTCCCTTATCATGGGGTACGGTCTGTAATGACAAGGAATAATTAGTTTTAGAGGTACAGTACAGTTTCTTAAACAACACTTTTACCTCCTGTATTGTCCAGTACTAACCTCACACGTCCATATTTCCATCCAATTCTGCGTCTCATCTTCTTTATGCTGGTCTCGGATACAGTGAGATTGTGATTTTCTTGCAGAGTGTATTTGACCCTTAATGCACTCTTCTCATCATTCTTCTCACTTATTTTGTCGACCAGAAGAGTTGTCTCCCTACAATGTACAGAAAAACAACAATCCAGTGAGTTACAGTGTAGTAGGCCACTACGAGGGGCGGACGACTCTGCGCATGCGCTGCCTCGCATCAACGGATGCAGATAGCTTCCTGGCCTGAGAGACCCGGCGGTCAAATCTGCGCATGCGCTTCAACCTCCCATGTCTGTGTGGACGTATGGGGGGAATGGCGGCTCTCCACCTCCGGCCCCGGCGGCGCTCAGTCAGCGGGACACAGGGAAGGGGAAGCGGAGTTAGGGAGGAGAGAGGCTGAGCAGCGGCTCCTCCTCTCACAGCCGGAGGACTTGCGGGGCTTCCGCCATCTAACTACACCCACACCCGCAGCACCGGAAGCTCTGCGCCAGCCATCTTTGTACACCCATGGCAGCGGACGTGTGGGGTTAACGGCGGCCGTTAGGAGTGGCGCCGGCGGCTATCGCCGGCACCGCATGTCACAGCAGGCGTGTGGGGGGGAGGGATGGGGAAGCCCTGCCGTCACTTCCGTTTCACATTTGTCCCCCATCTCTCCCGTTTTACCCCATCAGAATAGGTGCCACTAAAGAAGTTTCACTTCAAAAATATACATATACCGTTGTTATATAAATATACTGAAATAACTATAAAATTAGATACAGTAGATCTACAGTACACAATATAGTGTTCTATTAATATGCAGCAATATAAGAAATATACATATACCGTTGTTATATAAATATACCGAAATAACTATAAAATTAGATACAGTAGATCGACAGTACACAATATATTGTTCTATTAAGATGCAGCAATATAAAAAAATATACATATAATGTTGTTATATAAATATACCGAAATAACTATAAAATTAGATACAGTAGATCGATAGTACACAATATATTGTTCTATTAATATGCAGCAATATAAAAAATATACATATACCGTTGTTATATAAATATACCGAAATAACTATAAAATTAGATACAGTAGATCTACAGTACACTATTACAGTACACTAGTAGATCTACAGTACAATATTTTATAAAAAAATAAATAAATTTAGTTATATAAATATACTTACGCGTTAGTTACCGTTGGTGTCCTCGTGCGTTGTCTGGTTTTCCGTGTGCATGATAGCTCACGGTGGTTGATGGCACAACGAGGCCAGAAGTAGCTAACCAGCGTTGGATATCTGCAATTTGGTGTCCGCTCATGTACATCTCCTTAATTCGCATGCTGAGATCCTTTGAAATCTTTTTAACAGGCATTGCTGCGAGTAGAAAGAAATACAAACACAAGAATGTATATTCGATGTTTAGTCGATGTGTATTCAATGTGCAGTGAATCCACAAAATGGATGGTGTATTTATACGTTAATGACTCACATTAGAGTACGCCCACTTTCAACACCTCTACCTCGTCGCCATGCATAAAAGGTTACACACTTTGCATAGCCCACCACTCGATGATCTTTATCTGAACTTGCCCTTGTCCAGATACTGCATTGTGCCATCTGCTTCCATGGATCAATCTCGATTCTACGGATGCCGGAAGCCACTCGCCTCTGCCGTGCCTATCACACAGAAAAAGCGAAAGGCAGCAGCAGTTTCCAAGCCAAGGCCAAAGCGACAGGCTAAGGCCAATAAAGAAAACCTTCTGCTGACCCCAAAGGCTAAGGGTTTTAATAGACGTCAGCCTTATTATGTCAAGAAGAAATAAGGTGATGTACACTCAACGCAAAACAAATGGCAGCCAACCCAACAAACCCGCAGACCACTTCCTCCAATACGCTTCAACGATTCTGCCGCCGCTCTCCTGGATATCTTCAGCCCATCTTCTCTACTGCTCTTCGACGATGCTGCCGCTGGTGTCCCTGAAATTCACGGGTCACTTTCTCCTTTGCGCTTAGACGAAAATCCAGAGGTCACTTTCTTCAACGACGCTGCCGCTTCTCCTCTCCCGGATATACACAGGTCACCACCTCCACCTTTCTTCGACGACGCTGCCGCTTCTCTCCATGGAACCCCCATCTCATCCTCCGTAGCACCCATCCACCCAGATGTCCACAGCACGCCATGCAAAAGAAGCAGCTCGTTAGACCGGATGCTGAATGGGATAAGTGTGGATATCCCCGGGAACTCTATTGTGCTGGCAAAAATAGATCTGCTTCTGGAGACCATGCTAAATATGGATCAACGGATGCTAAATATGGATCAACGGATGCAGAAGATGGATCAACGGATGGAGAAGATGAATCGACGGATGGAGAAGATAGAGACTGACATAGCGGGGATACATAATTTGCTCGGTGTTCATGTCCCTGTATCCCCGACGCCAGAGCAGGAGGGTGGCATGGATGTGATGAATGAGACCTTCGACCACCTTCTATCACCAAGCGCAACCCCTCCACCAGAAGAATTTGTGTTCTATGTAAAGAAGGTTCTTGTGGTCCGTGAGAATAGTAAACAGCTCTTTTGACTCCTCCAGCAGGTGTCTCCACTCTTGAAGAGCCATCTTCATGGCCAGAAGTTCCCTGTTACCCACGTCATAGTTCCTCTCGGCGGATGTGAATTTCTTGGAAAAATATGCACAGGGATGTAACTTATCTTGAGGCATGGGTCTCTGAGAAAGAACGGCTCCAGAGCCGCAATCAGAAGCGTCGACTTCCAGGACGGAGGGAAGTTCAATGTTGGGATGACGGAGAATAGGTGCAGATATAAAAGCTTCCTTGAGTGTCTCAAAAGCGGAGATGGCCTCGGATGACAAAGCAGAAGGATCAGCTCCTTTTTTGGTGAGCGCAGTGAGGGGTGCTGCAATGGTAGAAAAACTCTGTATAAACTTACGATAGTAATTAGCGAGCCCTAAAAAACGTTGTATGGCTTTGAGAGAATTGGGTCTTGGCCATTCAGTAACTGCTTGAAGTTTACCGGAGTCCATCATAAACCCCTCATCGGAAATGATGTACCCCAGAAATGGAGTAGATACCTGATGAAAGGTGCACTTCTCCAGTTTGGCGTACAAATGGTGTTCACAGAGACGGGAAAGGACGTAGGAGGTGTGGCGTATATGGTCCTGGAGATCTTTGGAAAAAAATCAGGATATCATCCAAGTATACTATAACAAAAATATTGAGTACCTTACGAAAGACGTCGTTGATGAAATCCTGGAAGACAGCGGGAGCATTACATAAGCCGAAAGGCATTACAAGATACTCGTAGTGTCCACTACGCATGTTGAAGGCCGTTTTCCATTCATCCCCCTTTCTGATGCGCACCAGGTTATAGGCACCACGTAGATCCAACTTGGAAAAAATCTTGGCCCCCTGTAATTTATCGAACAGTTCGGTAATGAGGGGAAGGGGGTAACGATTTTTGATAGTTATGTGGTTCAAACCCCTGTAATCGATGCAAGGCCTCAACGACCCGTCCTTTTTCTTGATGAAGAAAAACCCAGCCCCTTGGAATTGGAGAGACGAATAAAGCCTTTATTGAGATTCTCCTGGATATATTTATCCATAGCGTGAGATTCTGGTAACGACAAGGGGTAGGTCTTGGACTTGGGTAGGGATTAACCTGGAACCAGATCAATCGGACAATCGTAAGTCCTGTGTGGCGGCAAAAGGTCTGACTGTACCTTATTGAAAACGTCCCGGAATTGATGGTAAACAGAAGGTAGAATAACTTCGGGAACAGAGGTATTGGCCAGCAGTTGATGAGTCTCGCCTGACCTCGGCCTCCAGGAGATGGGAGCAGAGGAAGTCCAGTCAATGAGAGGATTGTTAAGCTGTAGCCAAGGAAGACCAAGGGTGATGGGTATCCCAGGAGCGTGAATGGCATCGAGAACTAAGATCTCCTTGTGCAGATGTGAGGACAGAAGCAAGGGGGCTGTCTCTAAGGAGATGAGGGCCGGGGTAAGAGGACGTCCATCGATACCGACGAGTGCAATGGGAACCTTCTTCCTCACGAGCGGTATGCACTTTAACCTGGCGAATTCAAGGTCCACGAAGTTTCCTCCAGCTCCTGAGTCAATGAAAGCGACGGTAGAAGTCTGGAACTTATCTCCTGAAAGGGAGACTGGAAATGTAAGTTTCTTAGGGAGTTCACCTTTATGAAGGGGACGTGGAGACATTTCACCCAGAGAGAGCCCCTCAGTACTCACTGGGTGATCCCGTTTCCCGGACGCAGTGGACACTCCCGAACCAGATGATCCATGGATCCGCAGTAGAAACACAATCCCCCGGCGTGGCAGAACTGCCGTATCGGTGTGCGGATGCGTTGTACCCCCAATTGCATTGGCTCTGGCAACTCCAGTGCAGGACAAAGAGGTGTGGTAGCACTTGGGGGAGCAGGAGTGCTGCTGGGAGTACTGGAGAACGGAACCTGAAAGTTATGGAAGCGAGTGCGCTGACGCTCTGAGCGGCGTACCTGGATACGTTGATCCACTCGGACGGCCAAATCAATGAGGACCTCCAATTGATCCGGCCTGGATTGGCGAGAGAGTTCATCCTTGATGGGATCTGCCAGGCCTTGCCAGAATACGGAGATGAGAGCCTCTTGTCCCCAGTTAGTCTCGGCTGCTAGAGTCCGGAATTCCACAGCATACTGTGTCACCATTCACCGTCCCTGAGTGATCTGGAGAAGAGAAACAGATGCCATTTCCCGACGAGCGGGGGAATCGAATACTTGTTGGAACTCTGCTTTAAATGCCGGTAATCTTGGGTAAGATCAGAATGTCGCTCCCAAACCAGGGAAGCCCAAGCTAGGGCGCTGCCAGTGAGGAGGTTATAAATGTAAGCTACCTTCTTGCGACCAGTATTGTAGAGATGGGGGGCCATTTCAAACTGTACCTCACACTGGTTTAGGAAACCCCTACATTCTTGCGGTTCACCTGCAAAAGGCTTGGGGGGAGGAATCCTTACATTGGAGATGCTAACTGCGCTTGCGGAGTGGGGGCTTACATCTGGCGAGGTTGCGGTCGGTACTCGGTCTGAGAGTACTGCGACTTGGCGTGTAAGTGCCACAATTTGATCCGCCATGGCCTGGTTTTGCTGAAGCAGATTGGAGAAAAACTGTTGAAGTTCGGTCTTGTCTGCGTCTTGTGGGCTTGACATAATGTTACGCCGGTGCTGCCCGCAGACCAGACCCGTCCCCTGAGCTGAAGGGGGAAGTGGTAATACACGCACCCGCAGCAAAGGGAGCGTGTCCAGAGTGTGGTATGAAGTGTTGCCAGGCCAGGTGTAGTAAGGTAGACAATACTTGCTGGTACCGGTTGTAGAGAGAGAGAGTGAAGAATGCCTTGCCGAGGTCAGGGAGTGGAGAGCGGAGATAGGTCGTAGTCCAAGCCATGTTAGAGGAGCTAGATAAAGAAGGAAAGTCCAATTAGGAATGGAGGCGGGACAGGAAGAGCTACAGGGAGACATTGCAGATTGGTGCAGGCATAACAGGCCAGATGAGTCTTGTTGGTAACCTGAGTATGCTCGTCTGGTGTGCGGGGGCGGAGCCTGAGGTCCGGGGGACGGGAAGAAGAGTATGCAGAATGAGTGTGCTCCGTAACGCGTGTACGCGCGTGGACCGAGCCAGTGGATGGTGCAGGTGTGCGCGCGGGAGGGTGTGGGCGCGCCCGGCGTTGAGCAGAGGAATTGCCGAGGGGAGTGATCCCGCGACGGCGGCAGGGGCGGGGAGCCGCAGAGGTCGGTAAGGCAGGATTGTTTTGTGTGTCCAGGGACTCCCTGGGGGGAGAGAGTGCTCTGTGTGGGGAGTGCGGGGGATGCCGATTCTTGACATCAACGTAGCTGGATCTAGATTGGAGAGAGTGGGTTATCAGATATTTGCCAGAGTCTTGGGTTGGAGAAGTTAGAGTAATAAAGTCCGTTAGCCGTGGTCTGGAGTTCGAGAGATTGGAATTGTAGTGATCCGTATAGCTGTGGTCTGGGGTTGGAGAGGTAAGCGTAGTATTGATCTGTATAGTCGTGGTCTGCATTGGAGAAGTTTGAGTAGTATCGATCCGTATAGCCATAGTCAGTATCCAGAGAGGTTCCAAGTTCAAGCCGGGTCGGTACACAAAGAATCAAGCTGCAGAGAAAAACAGGACAAGGGAGCAAGACGTAACAAAATGCAGGAGCTCATGGCTAACACTAATTATGTGTGTATATGGGAAACAAACAAGAAGAAAACAGTGCAAAATTTAAGTGTAGATGTATTGACAATGAGGTAAATAATAGGGTGTAGTCTTGGTTCTGATGGTATGCCTACTCACAAGATGTCAGAAGTAAGAATGCGTTTAGCAGATAGGGCTGCTACCCATGGGGTATACGTGGTGGGTGGATCTCCCTCCAGGCTCGTCTCGTCAGTGGGATGGTAGTGTATGTAAAAAAGGGGAAAGAGCACTACATAGCGCGATCAGGTGGATAATAAACTTTATATAAAAAACAGGTATAAAAATGCGCACTTACAATGTGCAAAATTAAAACAAGCGTTTGTCACAATATATGTGTGTAGTGGGTTCACCACAGCTCTCACCGCCTCCCCTGGATACTCCAAGTTTCCTTCGCCTACAGTGTGAGATCGCAGCTCCTCTCTTTGCGTCCTTCTGTGCATCTGACATCACAGCTCTGAGGTTTGGGAAACTACGGGTCGCCCACTAGTCCAAAAAGCACCACTCTACGCGTTTTGCCCAGTCTTGATAGACTGCATCCGGCTTCGTCAGGAGTGTGTATGCTTGGGATAAAAGGTGCCTATATATACCCTATTCTATCCAATAATATAATTATCTAAAACAATTAGACCAATGCCCATAGCGCTAAGTGCAATTTGATTAGGCAAAGCTGTACTCATTAATAAATAAACTCGATTACAATGAGATAACATTATGAGAGTATATAATACATATTTAGACATCATGAAACGTCAATAGAGGAGATAAAATTAGACTATAAGTGTATTTTTTGATCACGGAGGATAAATATATTTAAGCATATGATACTATTATAAATAGTGAAACCAGAGAACTAGGACTCAATAATTAATTAATAATGGGTCAGTTAATAGAGACAGTGCTCTGTGTATCGGTTATCAAAATAACCTACTAACAATTATCATATTACAAGGTGCATGAAATTATACTAGGGGATAACAGTAATTATTTTGGCTATAGCGATAATATATAGGGATAATTATACTGAATACAGCCTATCACTGGGGTTATTTATTACATACTCTCATAATGTTATCTCATTTTAATCGAGTTTATTTAATAATGAGTACAGCTTTGCCTAATCAAATTGCACTTAGCGCTATGGGCATTGGTCTAATTGTTTTAGATAATTATATTATTGGATAGAATAGGGTATATATAGGCACCTTTTACCCCAAGCATACACACGCCTGACGAAGCCGGATGCAGTCTATCAAGACTGGGCGAAACGCGTAGAGTGGTGCTTTTTGGACTAGTGGGCGACCCGTAGTTTCCCAAACGTTAGAGCTGTGACGTCAGACGCACAGAAGGACGCAAAGAGAGGAGCTGCGATCTCACACTGCAGGCGATGGAGACTTGGAGTATCCAGGGGAGGCGGTGAGAGCTGCAGTGAACCCACTACACACATATATTGTGACAAACGCTTGTTTTAATTTTGCACATTGTAAGTGCGCATTTTTATATCTGTTTTTTATATAAAGTTTATTATCCACCTGATCGCGCTATGTAGTGCTCTTTCCCCTTTTTTACATACACTACCATCCCACTGACAAGACGAGCCTGGAGGGAGATCCACACACCACGTATACCCCATGGGTAGCAGCCCTATCTGCTAAACGCATTCTTACTTCTGACATCTTGTGAGTAGCATACCATCAGAACCAAGACTACACCCTATTATTTACCTCATTGTCAATACATCTACACTTAAATTTTGCACTGTTTTCTTCTTGTTTGTTTCCCATATATGCTCCTCCTGGATTGTATGAGATCTAACACACTTCTTGGAACCAGTGAAACAGGTCCCACCAGAGGGTTTGAGCAGAGTCATTTATTATTAATTTGTCTTCAGTTGAAGTTTATTATTTGGCACATATTGTACATTGCACTTATTATTAGTTGCACTTACTATCATTGTTCACATTTTGAGTTGTTTGTGCCTTGCTTCACTATTATTCACAATAACACTAGTTATGCACAGCAAAGCAGGAATGAATGAGCAGGGCATATAAAGGATACCAGATCCAATGAGATAGGAGGCGGAACGGAGGCGTGGCCTCCGCAGAGAAACGGATAGGCTAGGACAGGGGGGCGCAAACTTTTTTCCCTGCGCCCCCCTGCCGGCTGTCCCCTCACTCCCGCGCCCCCCTCCCAACCCCAACTTACCCGCGCTCCGGCGTAATGACGTCACGTTGCCATAGCAACGTGACGTCACATGACCTTGCAGCGTCATTTTGACGCCGCGCTGCCATGGCGACACAGGGAGGAAGCCGCCGGAGCCACGGTAAGTTAGGTTTACAGAGGCCCTGCAGCTCCCCCGGCACTTAATTTAAGTGCCTTCGGGAAGCGCGCGGGGCCTCTGTAAACCCCGTGCCCCCCGTCGGCAGTGTCGCGCCCCCCCTGGGGGTCGCGCCCCACAGTTTGCGCACCGCTGGGCTAGGAGACAAGTGGGCTAATAGAACACTTGACACGCAGCTAGGGCACGGTGCACGGGCGTTTCCCGGCTTCGTGGGACTGTGGAGCACCAGGTGACCAGGCAGTCCGCAGTAAAGGCACAATCCTCCCATTTTCCGATGTTGTTTCTCAGAAGGAGAGAGTTATGTGTCACGGTAACTTATGTCAAGTTATAATAAACACCAAATATCTGGGTTGAACAGAACGAGGCTTAGATATAATAAAATATATTTATTCCTTAAAAAGGTGAACACAGCAATATAGTACAATTAACAGGCAAGAAGGTAACAGTTACTTAGAGTTGGGGAATGGAGAAGTATCAGCTAGCAATTTTCCAGCAATCCGATGACATTTAAGATGAAATCAGAAGTGCAACAAAAACTGTAGAGTTGACACAGTTTATATACCTTTGTAACCCTATTCTTAACATTGAATACAGACTATTGGTGATCAATTATCTGTATCCAATCCCTAACGTGGAAACACAGTTTAACCCATGCCCCCCCGCTAGTTAAATCAGGGGCGACGACCAGTCTACCAGATGAAGTATCTGGCAGGATCTTCATTGTTTGTAGGCGTAGATATAACACTTACAAACCACTCCAGTTTGATGCTTCTCCGCCCTCAGGTAAACAGTTAGAGTGGCAGAGTCTTTTGATCAGTACTTGGTTCCTAGTGTTATCAATCAGGGCAGTTAACTTTTGATCACAGGGCTTATGCTAAATCATCCGGCTGCCCTTCCTGACCTATTAGAATAGCAGATGGAGTCTGCATTTTCAGAGCAGATCCAAAATACCATATACACTTTAATATCTTCACATATTAATAAGTTCCGTTCTGGTGGGCCAAGTGGGTCGCAATTTGCCAGTTTTTAATGCCTACAGTGACTCTACATATTGGCCAAATTTCAACTCTCTGCGACCTCCACAACCAGAGATACAGAAATGCACTTTAAATACAGGATTATAATGAAACATGGGAACAGGGGAACATACATATTCCTGACATGACAAGCTGTAAGCCACATGCCTGGACCGCAGTCCAGTTAACCCATTGCCTCCCTGGTGAGGTCAGGGGGTGGCCATATGGGATGCAACCCCTTTAAAACCGGGCCAACCCCCTCTCCCTCTACATGATGACATCCGAACTGCATTGGTTCTGGAGCCTCAAGAGCTGGGAAAGTAGAAGGGGAAACATTGGGAACAAGAGCCGTAAATGTGAGAGAACGAGAGTGATGGCGCTCAAGCCTCCTTTCTTGAAGGCGTTGATCCACCCTAATACACATGGCAATCAGATCCTCAAGTACAGTGGTTCTCTCTTGAGCAGCTAATTCATGCTTTACCATCTACGAGAGTCCTTGCCAGAAAGCCGCAGAAAGTGCCTCATCGTTCCAACCCGTCTCCGCCGCGATGGTCTGAAATTCCAGAGCATATCTTGCGACTGGTCTGTGACCCTGAGAAATTTAAAATAAAGAGGAGGCAGCAGTAATCTTACAGCCAAGGGTAGCAAAGATTTGTTTAAATTCTTTCTTGAAACGTGGAAAGTCTTGAACAATCTCCGGTCTCTGCTCCCAGATGGGAGATGCCAATGCATCTCAGTTTAGTAAAGCAATGATATATGCCACCTTAGATCTATCAGAAGAAAAGCAGGAAGGAGTTAACTCGAACTTTATGTCACATTGGTTGAGGAAACCTCGACACCCCTGGGGATCTCTCGCAAAATGATTGGGAGTGGGTAGACATGGCTCGAGAGTGAAGCTTCAGGGGAAGCAACAGACAAGGTAGCAGGTCTAATAATTCTGGACTGTGACTGGTTAAGGGAAACCGTGGCCAAATTTTGAGTAAGAGAATCAATGTGGTTATCCAGGTATTGGAAATGTTCAGAAATTGAAGACAGGGCTTGGCCCACCTCAGGGGGTCCATGTTCATTGGGCTGAGCATACTGTAATGCTTGCACTACCCACGAGTAAGACAGGACCCCAGTACTGAGGTGGGAAGGTATCAAACCACGCACCCACAGCATCGGAAGCGTGCCTGGCAGTCGGATTGCCAATGTACGAAGTAGCTTTTGGGGAGCGCAGATGTCACCATATGTGAAAAATATATATATATAATAATATAGTGTAGTAATTCCAATATAAACGACAACTAGGTATTCACAGAAATGGAGACTCACACTTTCCCAATTGGGTAACAGCAATAGGTGAATCAATGTGGTTTAGGTTCTTCCCATTGATAGAAGGCATATGGTCTCAGCGTGATTTCCCTCAATGTAACAGAGATGACACTTTTAGTGCAACATTGCATGTTCAATTGATGTGTATATTTAAGCAGCAAATATTACACTTACATTTACACAATGTGCATAGACACATAAGACTATAGATGAGTGGCTCGTTTGTCTGCCGTCAGCCCCTGCTGGTATGATGCATCGCGTCACTTCCGGCGATTCGTCGCGTCACTTCCGGTTTGCGATCGGTCTCGGTTTGGAACGACTGGCACAGGGCAATAATGGGAGCTCGTCCAGCCTACTGCAACTTGACTCTACATGTTTCGCTTATCAAAAAGCTTCATCAGGAGTCAGGGCTTGGCCCACCCCAGGGGGTCCATGTTCGTTGGGCTGTGCATACTGTAATGTTTGTGCTACCCACGAGCAAGAAAGGACACCGGAACTGAGGTGGGATGGTATCAAACCCCGCACCCACAGCATCGGAAGCGTGCCTGGCAGGTGGATTGTCAACATAGCTGGATCTGGATTGGAGAGAGTGGATTAACAAATACTTGTCAGAATCTTGGGTTGGAGAAGTTAGAATAGTAAAGTCCGTTAGCCGTGGTCTGGAGTTGGAGAGATTGGAAATTGTAGTGATCCGTATAGCCGTAGTCTGGGGTTGGAGAGGTAAGCGTAGTATTGATCAGTATAGCCATGGTCTGGTTTGGAGAAGTTACAGTAGTATTGATCCGTATAGCCGTGGTCTGTATCCAGAGAGGTTCCAAGTTCAAACCGGGTCGGTACACAAAGAATCAACCTGCAGAGAAAACACATGATAAGGGTGAAAGGCACAAAAAATCGAAGGAGCTCAAAGCTAGAACCAGTTATGGACACAAAGCAGCGAAAAAGCAGGCACTGTTTCTCAGGAAAAACAAAACAAAATTAAATGAAATCAAGGAGAGGGTGTATCTTTTTGCTGGTTCCATTAAATCATTTTTCTATGGGCACACGCTCTCCTTGATTTCATTGAATTTTGTTTTTGTTTTTCCTGAGAAACAGTGCCTGCTTTTTCCCTGCTTTGTGTCTATTTCAACTATAGAAAAAACGGAAGCACATCCCCTATTGGAAAAGAAACATTTCTGACATCCTCAAGGACAAACACCTACTCTAAATGTGAGTTATTTTATCACTGGCAAACACTCCATTCTGATGCTTTATGTTGGGACACTTTATTTATTGTGTGGCCCTTTACTACATTGCTTGTGGGGGTCCTAGCCCACTAGTCAGATTACAATGGAGAAGTGATTAATGTTTGATTATTTTATGTCCTATGGATTGGTTACCGTTTATTGATTAGTGAGGGGTTTCATCTCAAGAAACATTATATGAATTTATTGAACTTTGCAATTTTTCAAAAATATTTTGAGGCTTTTTTTCAGAGCACCACACATTTTTTCCATTGTCCTACAACCAGTTTTGCTCAGCAAAGCAGGAATGAATAAGCAAGGCATATAAAGGATACCAGATCCAATGAGACAGGAGGTGGACAGATGTGTGGCCTCCGCGGAGACACGGATAGGCTAGGAGACAAGTGGGCTAATAGAACACTTGACACGCAGCTGGGGGACGGAGCACGTCATCACGTGTGCACCGCGTGAGCGGAGCTATGCTCCGTGGCACAGTAGAAGAACTGCACATGTGCGCGTGCTCTGTAAACAGAGCGGGGGTGCACGCACGCTCTGGTGCCAGAGCGGAGGACTGCGGTAATGCAGGTAAGGAGGGAACACGTCGCAAATGACGTGTTCCCCGATTCCTTACAGTGGCCCAGCGGACCCATCAGCCAAGGCGGCCTGGTGTGGCCTAAGACCAGGAAGGTATCTAATCTATGTGTACCAATTTCCATACACAGGGGTAGCGCTACTCCTCCCACACTTTGGGTTGGGCCTGTCTTGTGGACACCGGGTGGTTAAGTGACCAGGACACCCTCATAACTTTGGGAGAACTTCACTGGGGTGTGGACAAGGTGTGGGCTTACACTGTGGATGTACTGTGTAGGTATGGCCTAGCATAGCCTTGTTATTATAGTGTTGCCTGTTTATATATCAGTAAATATGTTGTTATATACTTGGTGTGTGTTTACTGACTATTGGGTCCTGTGAGGGGTAATCCTACTACGTTAGGATCTCTCTCAGGTGGAGGCGGTGTGTACCAACGAACGTGATCACCCCAGGCTCCCAGTAGCGGAGGATCAGGTCTCCTCTTAGACATGCAGGTAACAGCAGCACAGGTAGTTTCCCTTAGCTACGGGGAAAGGGGGCAACATACATACATACATACATACTGTACATACATTTTAAGTTATGGTGGGTGAAAAAGGCAACAAGAAACCTCCACTGTATAGCATATTGCAAATAAAAAGATCCCTTGTGAGCACATTCACATGTCTTAGAAAGATCTGCAACCCTGCCTTTCACATTATCACCTAGCATACAGTGCTTCCACTGCAGCAAGGGATTCTGGGAAATGACATGCAAGTGAGCACACCGTGTCAACTTTTGCCTGAAATCCATTTTTACATGGAACCATTGTAAGCTAATGCTCGCTGTTAACACAACTTTTAAGCACAGCATGGGAATCAGATGCAAAGCCAGAGAAACCAACTTCACACTGATTCCATTAAGGTTGAAACATGGCTGTGAGAAGTTTCTCTGGCTTTGCATCTAATTCCCATGCTGTGCATAAAAGCGTTGTTAACAGCGAGCATCCCCCCCCCCTACCACCCACTGGAAGCACAGGATTTGCACCATGATAGGCTGCACACAGATTCCCATGTCACCACCACTTCTATCACTAAGGGAGTCAGAATGAGGCGGGTCGATGCCCACAGGATTGTCTGCCACAACCTGTAGCTATCAAGATTTACATGACAGGAGGCAGAAAGGCAATCTGGTCCAGCCATGTTACACTTGTAAAATGGATTTCAGGCAAAAGCTGTCACTGTGTGCTCATTTGCATGTCTTTTCCCAGAATCCCTTGTTGCAGTGGAAGCACTGTATGCTAGGTGATAATGGTGAAAGGCAGGGTTGCAGACTTGTCTAAGACATGTGCATGTGCTCACAGGCACAACCCTGATGAAGGTCCCTCTGGGTGACCGAAACGTTGGTTGTAGTGCCCTGTGATTGAATACAGTTTTTGATCTGATGACTACATGCAGTGTGCTGTCTCTTATTGCTGGGCCCCAATCTGGTAATTATTTTTTGTTCTATTCATATGGGATAAGCATCTGTTTTTTGCCTGGATAGTAGTGGGCCAACTGCCATCTCTCATATATATATATATATATATATATATATATATATATATATATATATTTAAAAAAAAATATATATATATATATTTATAAATATATATATAGTGAACCCGTACTGCTGCTTTAACAGAAGATTTACTGTGGGAGAATGTGTTAGAGGAATGAGCTATCAAAAATGGTGGTTCTGGTGATATGACAGAATCAGGGCATAAAAAGGACATGCATATTTTTACATCAATGTCATACTTGCTATAAAAGGTGTAATATAATGAGACAAAGGGTCATCAAGGCATCCTCACTATTTATTGCAGAAAACACTATGGGGAAATTCTTTAGCTTAAACAAACCACTCAAGAAATAATAAATGAGCGATTATTGTAATAATTACATTTAATTATACTGTTAAATGGGAACATAGAGTATGTCAATACTCATTAAATTAGACGTATGCCATTAAAATATGATATACACTGAATTACAATTGTTCATCTAAATTGCTAGGTAATGCTTTTGTCCAGGGACAGGACACATTTGAGAAATATTGAATAACCAGAGGTGCTCTGACTAACAGACATAAAGGTCGATTCACTTAGCAGTGAGCTATTGCACCAGATTGGGAAATTTGTAATCCCACGCTAAAAAATGAAGCCAGACGCGGCATTCACTAAGAAGTGAAGCGCATTTGGTTAGGTGCAGGCAAAAACATGCCCGATCGTGCGAGCTGTTTTCTTCCCCCTGCTATTGTGCTTAAAATTCAACAGCACGATACCTGATTGAAAAAAAAAACCAGCCTGTAAGAGCTGCATAGAGACGCACGGCTCTTACAGGTGATCATACAGTATACATATACATTTTAATACTAGTGTGCATATGTAGGGGTTCTCCTGAGCTTAACCGCAGTGGTTTCAGCCTCGGGGTCCCCCTACTTCCGAGATACAGGCCCCGTTATGAGGTGTCGGTATCCCCTGTGCTTTTAATGCTCCCGTGTCACGTGACTGGGGGATTTAAATCCTGCAGGGGTGTACCGGCACCCCATAACGAGGCCTGTATCTCATGAAGAAGGGGGTCCCTGAGGCTGAAACAATGCGGTTCAGCTCAGGAGACCCCCTGCTTATCTACACCAGTATCATAACACACATATCAATAAAAAAATAAGCGTCTCCATGCAGCTCTTACAGGCTGCTTTTTTTTCTATCAGCTATCGTGCTGTAGAATTTTAAGCACAATAGCAGGGGGAAGAAAACAGCTCGCGCGATCGGGCATATTTTTGCTCGCACCTAACCAAATGCGCTTCATGTCTTAGTGAATCCCGCGTCTGGCTTCATTTTTTATCGTGGGATTACAAATTTCCCAATCTTGCGCAAAAGCTCACTGCTTAGTGAAGAAGCAATCAATGGGCAATGTGTTCACTGCAGTGTTTCTTGCCTAGTAGCAGAGTGGAATGACACAAGTGTGGGTGGAAATAAATATTCAGTGAGCATATAAGAGCTATGAGACAAACAAATGCTTCACTCTACTGACTGCCATACCCAGGTAATGCTACAATGCTTCATATGAAACACATATTGTAGTTTGTTGACTTTCTTGACCTGGCAATAATGAATATTATTAGCGCAACCTTTTATATTTACATTAAGCTTACTTCCTCCTGATGCCTATAGAAATTCAATTTTCCAGGTCATATAAGGAGGGTGACCAGATTTACAAAAGTAAAACTGGGACACATGAAAAAAATATTTATAAAACAAATGACATCACCAACTGCGCCCCTTCCCCTTTGTCTCTCTGTCCCCTTCTCACATACTGTACACACCCCTTTCTCTCCCTCTCCCCCCCCCCCATCCCTCCATTCTCTTAACCCTTTTTCAAGAGATATATAGGTATTGCACTATGTATTTTTGTCACATTGGATGTTGCTTTGGACTTCTTTGTTTCCTGTTTTATACAATTACCCACGCCCAGTAGCACTCCTTTTGACACACACACACATATATACAGTGTTCGACAATCCTATACATTTGCTCGCCCCGGGCGAGTGGATTTAACCCCCTGGCGAGTAAATATTTTCCCAAGCAGCACACGTTTGGTACTAGGTGGCGAGTAGATTTTTTTGTGTGGCGAGTAGATTTTTTGGTGATTTGTCAACCACTGCATATATATATATATATATATATATATATATATATACACAAAACAAGCTGTCAGCACTCTAATGTAGGGCAAAAGGCAGTTGCTAGTCCCATAGGAATCCACATAACATATGAACCAGCCCAAAGACCAGTAAAGAGACAGCAACCAGCAAGGAGTAATCCAAAATAAACTGTATTGAAGCAAACAGATACACAAAAGCCTTGTATTGTTGCTTTGGACTTCTTTGTTTCCTGTTTTATACAATTACCCACGCCCAGTAGCACTCCTTTTGACACACACACACATATATATATATCAGCTGAACCAGTCCAAGGACCAGTAAGGAGACAGCAAACTGCAAGGGGTTAATCCAAAGATAATTGTATTCAAAACATAAATGCACGTAAGCCAACGTTTTCGGTCCCACATGGAGACCTTCCTCAGGGCCATGCCATCAGTGTGCTGACTGGCTTCGTTTGGATATATATATATATATATATATATATATATATTGGTAATTTTGGGAGGTTTCTGATGGTTTGCTGGGTATCTGTGTGGTTGATAACTTTGTCCAGCTGTTTTGGAGGTTAGTCGCTCCACCCAACCAGGATTTAAAGCTCTCCCCTCCCCACTGTCCAAGTAAGCAAGTTTTCTTTTCATGCTTCTGGTAAATAAGGATTTTAATCAGTTAGTGTTAGGACCTGCGATATTATGGTCATGCCTTGACAGTGGCCCGCAGGCTTATACGCTTTGGCCAAAGGGTTAACTAAATTACCCTTTTTCAAGAGATATCTAGGTACAGTATTTCACTGTGTATTTTTGTCACATTGGATGTTGCTCTGGACTTCTTTGTTTCTTGTTTTATACAATTAGCCACGCCCAGTAGCACTCCTTTTGACACTTACACTGGCGACACACTTTATTCGAGCTCGGCTAGTCCCACGAATTCGGGTATACCCGGGTGTATTGAGGTTTGTGACTGTTTTCTGCCCGAGTGCATTGAGTTATTTTCCAGGCAGGGATTGAAGCATTTTATTCCCGCTGGCTGCAATACTGCACAGTACATATATATATACTGCATTACAATTCATGAATTTATGCCATCTGGTAGACACGCGAAGCATTGCAGCCTATTAAATCCTAATCATTATCATTTAACAGATCAGCCGCCCATCAGCCAGGCATGAACCCAGGCTGGGAAGGCAAACGCAACGTGGCTTGTCAGAGGTGAGGAGCGGCGCATTCCAGGTATCTGCCAGGTACATACCGGGTATTTGCTCGAATAAAGTGTGTCGGTGCAGTATATACATATATGTATTGTGGTAATTTGGGGGGGTTCCTGAGAGCTTGCTGGGTATCTGTGTGTCATATAAGGAGGGTGACCAGATTTACAAAAGTAAAACTGGGACACATTAAAATATATATTTATAATACAAATGACATCACCAACTGCGCCCCTTCCCCTTTGCTGTCTCTCTTTCTCTACCCCCAGGCTGTTTCTCTCTCTCCCCCCCCATGCTATCTCTCTCTCCCCAATGCTGTCTCTCTCCCCTCATGCTGTGTCTGTCTCTTTCGCCACCATGCTGTGTCTCTCTCTCTTTCCCCCCATGCTGTCTCTCTCTATCCCCCCATGCTGTCTCTCTCTCTATCCCACCATGCTGTCTCTCTCTCCCCCCATGCTATCTCTCCTTCCCCATGCTGTATCTCTCCCCCATGCTCTCTCCCCCCCGTGCTGTCTCTCTCTCCCCCTATGCTGTCACTCTCTCTCTCCCCCCATGCTGTCTCTCTCTCTCCCCATGCTGTCTTTCTCCCCCCCCATGCTGTCTCTCTCTCCCCCCATGCTGTCTCTCTCTCCCCCCATGCTGTCACTCTCTCTCTCTCCCATGCTGTCTCTCTCTCCCTTATGCTGTTGCTCTCTCCCCATGGTGTCTCTCTTTCTCTCCCCCATGCTGTCTCTCACCGTCCCATGTGGTCTCTCTCCCCCTCTTCCTCCCATGCTGTGTCTCTCTCCCCACCCATGCTCTCTCTTTCTCTCTCTCCCCCTCATGCTGTGCCTCTCCCCCCCCTCATGCTGTGCCTCTCTCCCCATCCATGCTGTGTCTCTCTCCCCATGTTGTGTCTCTCTCTCCCCATGCTGTCTCTCTCTCTGTCTCCTCCAATGCTGTGTGGGTCTCTCTCTCCCCAATGTTGTGTCTCTCCTTCCCCTCATGCTGTGTCTCTGTCTCCCCACCGATGCTCTCTCTTTCCCCATGCTTTGTCTCTGTCTCCCTGTTCTGTGTGTGTGTCTCTCTCTCCCCATTCTGGACCATACCTGTAACTGTGAATCATGGGTGGGGGAGAAGCCATCTTGGGCCCTGGCAGCAGACACCGGAAGTTCTCAATGACTCACTTCTGGGTCTTACTGCTGAAGAATTTGTGAGTAAAATTGGCTTTCATAAAAATGTAATCATGCTAATAGGAGAGATTTGTCTGCTCTCATTTTTGTGGAAATTACTAATCTTATTTCTTAGGGGCCTGTATAAGGAAGAGTTTGTTAAGCAAGTATTTTCATTACCTCTTTACCTTCAGACCATCCTGTCCTTATCAGAGAGACAATAAAGATAAGGGTTGTTAAGGGGATGGGCTCTAACAGTGGCAGATTTTCCACTAGGCTCGGACGGCAACATTTTGGGGCGGCAAAAATGTCTGTCCCATATACAAATGCTGCGCTCTCTGGCCTATAGGGCCTGATGGGAATGTACTTACATGTGGTGGCTGCTGCCTTGCTGCCGCCCTCCTTCTCCATCTGAATCTCAGCATCAAATGACCCCCAGACCTCACCAACGTGATGTCGCACAGCGTCTCATTGCCATGGCAACATTATGTCAAATGACGTCATGATGTTGCATTAACATGACAATGCGGCACTGTGCGACTTCACGTTGGTGACGTTTGCTGCGTCATTTGACACTTGGATTCGAATGGAGAAGTAGGGCGGCAGCAGGGATGTGGCCACCACATGTAAGTGCCTAAAGCAGTGTTTCTCAACCAGGGTTCCTCAGAACCCTGGGGCTCCGTGGAGCAGTCCCAGGGTTTCCACCGAGGCGCCCACACTCACAGCTTCCTTCCCTCCCTCCCCCTCAGAGCGCGCTCTAGCAGTCCAGCACTTCCTGCCTCACGCCCGTTTCGGCCGCCTTCTGCACGCTGCTGCCGCCTGAGGTGAGGAGATGATCCCTGCTGGTGGCGGCAGCTGCTGCTCGGGGGGGGTGGGGGCTTAATGAATGCAGCATGTATTGTACTTTCTGTGACATGCGGAGGTATGTGTTTTTGTGAGCAAGTGTTTGTGAGTGCGGAGAGCGGGTGCATCGGAGAGCGGGTGACAGAGGGGCAGGGCTAGTTGGTGCAGAGACGTGTGAGTGTCAGACACACACAGTGACAGACAATAGGGGCTATAGCTGGCTAGCGTGTTGTGAGTGATGCTCATGGTGCGTCAGTTGAGTCACTTTGCTGTTCAGTTTTTTTTTTTTCGCTAGCCTTAATATTTATTTTCATATTACAAATATGATAGCAACTTTAACTATGGAACAGCTACATTCCTGTACAGTAGTACATCTCCTACAATCTCCCTGAACCAACTTTCTCGTCATCCCTTCCTTTTCCTCTTTCACCTAGTATCATGGGGTCAGTTATGCCATACCTCCTTCTCCTAGGTAACGTCTTGTGACACAGTACTTCTGCTTAGAGCAGAACATAACGTATCACAATTTCTTATCCTGCAGAGAAAACGGCCTCACACCCTTTGTGTTGGGGGTATCGTGAGGATATTATTAAGAGAGGTCACTCAGAGTTGTATAAGATAAGACTCATGTTTATTGAGATACAACATGATAATAAGAAACAATAAGCAAAATTGTTAATAATTCAATACTTCTATTAATCTTTCTATGCAGAGATTATTTACTGGGTATGCTGTCATACTCACAAACCAACTAGGTATTACGATATGTCATGCCAGTCTCAGTAGGTCTCGTCTGCTGTGGTCTGCCACCCGGTTCTGAAGTCTGGTTTAGCCTCACACAAATCTTTATTGCCCTTGTCATACGTCATGATTGTCTTCATGAAAAACCAGGGAAATAACCCAAAAACTAGCAAAGTTTCCTAACTAATTTCTATCTGCGTAGCAAAATAACCACAAGATGTTTGTGGTCTCATATCCGTGCCGTAAGCTCATGCATTGAGAAGGCGTGAACACTACTGCTAAGATTTCTTATCTCATCAGCAAAATTCTGTTTGCAAACTTCAGATATCTTATGTACTCATCCCAAAGCAACAAACTAGTGAAAATTTGACAGTATGCCCAAAGCTGTACTTAAGACATATGTATGCTATGTATGAACCTGTGCTACCCGCTCAAAGCTGTACTTAAGACATATGTATGCTATGTATGACCCTGTGCTACCTGTAATCCATAACACTAGGCAAAAAATTTTTTAAAAAATCACATGGCTAGTGAGTGGATACATTATTCAGCCAAGTATTTCAGAAACTAGTTTTCAACATCAATCTCTCACTCCTAATTAATATGCTATGAAGCAGTCTTCCCTGGGCTGGGGAATAGTCAATGTGAATTTAAATTAATGAGGCTAAAATATTCTCTGGTGGAGAGCAGGCATCTTCAGGGGATGGTTGTGTGACATGCGGGGGGGATTGATGTGACATGCAGGTGGGGAGAGTGATGTGACATGCAGGGTGGGGAGACTGATGTGACATGCAGGGGGGGAGTGATGTGAAATGCAGGGCGGATTGATGTGACATGCAGGGCGGGAGAGTGATGTGACATGCAGTGGGGGATTGATGTGACATGCAGGGGGGGATTGATGTGACATGCAGGGGGGGATTGATGTGACATGCAGGGGGGGATTGATGTGACATGCAGGGGGGGGGATTGATGTGAGTTGCAGGGGGTGGGTATATGAGGATGATGATGATGATGATGATGATGATGAGGGGTGCTGGGGGAGAAATGATGATGAATGATGATGATGATGATTTTACCCGTGCGGCCCAATTTTTTTAAATATGTATGGGGGGGGGGGTCTTTTAAAAATGTATTGGGGCGGTGGGGTCTTTTTAAAATGTATTGAGGCGGCGGGGGCATTTTTAATATTTATTGGCGGGGGAATTTTTAATACTGTATGTATTGGTGAGGCGGGTATTTTTATCTGTATTGCGGGGTGGGGTTACATGTATTTAGGGGGGTGGGGTTTTTTGGTATGTATTTTGTGGGGGAGATTGAGTGAGTGGGGTAATTGACGGAAGGTAAGGGTGAGTGAGAGGAGAGAGGGGGGAGTGAGTGAGGAAAAAAGGGAGTAAGAGTGAGACGCAGGGGAGATAAAGGGGAGACGAAGGGGAGAGGAGAGACTTGGAGGGAAGGAGAGGAGGAAGGACTTGTACGGGGAGGAGAGTGGAGTGCTAGCAGGACATTGCTGTTGTTGTTGTGGCTGCTGGTCGCCACTACATTTGGAGTCGCTGATCTGACCAATAAAGAGACTATACTTTTATACAAAGACTGTGTTATGAGTCTGGAGCATTCAACCCTGGACCAGGGTGGTTCTTCTATACAGGTCCTATCCCATATCCCTGGGAGTAAAAAAGATGGAGGCGCTGCACCACTAAAAGAATGGAGGCTACCACCCCAGAAGCCTGGTCCTGTCTCCCCAATAACACCGTGGGAAGCTCAGGCCCTCCTGTTCCACGCAGGTATGCACCACCACTACGCATGTAATCTGCCCTCATGCACCCTAGACACCACAGATGAGTCTGGGGGGGGTGGGGGGGAACAAGGGTTACATTTGGAGGCGAGCTGCTGAGACGCCAGAACAGGTCAGGCTTACAGCGAGGCGGAACGGGGAGAGTGAGATGCACTCTCCGTGCAAGTGCTGGAGAAGGAAGGGCGCATTTGCACACCGAGGGTAGTCAGGGGAGCGTAGACTCTCGCACAGTATGCCTTGGGTGCCCTTATGAGGTGGCGAAGGAGGAGTGAATAGCTATATCTGTCCGAGTCCCTTGAGGCAGATAGCGTGAGGCAACTGGGGGGGTCAGCCTGTTAACTAGTCCAGGGACCATGGCCCAGGGCCCGCGCTATGAGTGGCCAAAAGTAGGAGACGCCCGTACCTAGAAAGGAGAGGTACACTAGCTATCACCCACACAAACGCACCACAGAGCACTTGCATCGTAAACACAGAGTACAGTGCATGGAGGAAAGGAGTTCCGCTGAGCCTGGGGTAAAGCCACCTCATATTAGTGGGATACAGAAACAGAATGCAGAGCACACATTTGGAGGTCAGTCAGTGTTTAGGTACGAGATACCAAGTAGACACTGAGAATAGGGCACATGTACATTTGGAGGGCTCATCCAAGATGGCATCCGTCCCTACATGTGCTCCGCGGAGCAAGAGAGCCGATCTAAAATAGCGGTTCCCGCCAATCCTGGAGCAAGCACGTGAATTGTGCAAAGAGACAGTGAGAGAAATGTGGCGGGAAATGTGCAAGAGTCTGGCGCCAAACCCAGATTTCTTGCAAGAGGAGCGGAGCGGCGCGAAAGCCGTAAGCCCACCCACCTGTGCTGTGACTGGTCAGAAAGACAGGCCACGTCACACTGAAGGAGAAAAGACCCCCGCCTCTGGATTCCACCAGAGGGAGGAGGCCCAAGAAGAGCCAATCAGGAGAGTCCTCCCCGCGAAGGGAGGGACCGGAAGCCAGAGCGAAGAGCTTCACTTTTGTCTGGCATTCGAGGAGCAAGGAGCTGAAACACTGAGCTGTTCCAACCCTGAGCGAACCATGTCCGAGATAAACACTTTGATTTACCAACTACCAGGAGGCTTACTGGTAGTGGAGGTAGCTGAGCACGAATACCTCCGGTGTTTGTGCGTGCACTGCGGGATACCGGGCGTGGTACCAAGCACCAAGGCCCGATGCCCTCAATGTGGCACGTTTTACCTTTGGCCAAAGAGCCGCGGCCTTTGATCGAGATCCCGCGGGGTGCCTCTCCTGGAACATTGACGGAGGTGGTGGAAGGCAAAGACAAGACTGCCCTGGTTCCCCGTCACATCCAAGCGGGAGGAACCAAGGCCTTGCCCGCTATCGAACTGAGCGAGCTGGCGACAGAGAAGAGCGCGACTGCAGTGGAGGTACCAGAGCGAGACTACTTTGTACCTATACCCACTGGTTGTATCGCAGAAGAACCCGGTGACTCCCTAGCGGAGGAACCGATCCTGATATCCTCGGAGGAAGAAGTTGGCGTGACATCGGTGTCCAGAGGCCTAAAGAGGGAGCAGACGAGTCCGGAAACCTTCCGACGGTTAGCGCTGGTGCGGCCGGAGGCCTGTAAGAGTCCCACAGCCGTGGTGACTCCCAGTGCGGCGGAGACGGAGACCGAGACGACCCTAGAGGAGCCTGATATCATCAAACAGCAGCGGAGAGGTAAGGAGACTCCACCACCCCCTTACTCCCGCCAGGCGAAGACCACAACCACGGAGGACGAGAAGGAGAGGCTTGAGGCCTACTTGTCCGGCTGTGCACCTGATGCTCAGCCACTGCCCATGCCGGTCCTCGACGCACTTCCGGTGCGTGACCACGGGCGGATGGAGATTCCGCGGGCACCCCTGATGACATCGTTTCCAGTTCCACCGGAAAGAGAAGGCCAGGAGGAGTGTTCCCCTCATGAAGCATCGATTCGGCCATTGCCCTGGCTACCCTACAGAGTAGAGGCCAGAAGCATGGCGGAGAGTTCGTCTAAGAAAGAGTCCACTGGTCGCGGGATTGCCCGCTTGCTGGACATTGAATTGGACGTTCCCCCAGCCCATAGCTCTATTGCCCCGGCCACTGCACCTGTCCCGTCACGAGTAGTGCCACCGGGACCTACCAGGGATATGTTATGTAAATACCCCAAATACTCCAAGGACTTGCGGGATTGGGAATTGAGTGATAAAGGGTCTGATGGGGAGATACCGTATTCAAGTGTTATACCTGTGCCTAACCCTGTGCTGTTTTCTCCTGCAGCTAGAGGGAGGGCCCATGGGTCCCACACTCCAGTAGAGGCTGGGCCTACCAGCAAAGTGGTTCATAAGATGAACCCTACCAGGTACTTTAACGCCAAAGGGAGGAGAGATTGCTCGCAATCTACTGATGTGGGTACGTCCAGTGTATCATCTCAGGTAGAGTCCGAGGTAGAACGCACTAGCCATTCCACAGAGTATGAGCACCGTGATAAGTGGTGGGCACCCCTGTTCACCGGATACCACGAGGGGATGGACCGTACGCGGTTCCTATTAATTAAGAATAATGTTGACCATTGGTGGGCGGCTGGTTCTTTCACTCAACAAGAGGTGGAGGATGAATTAGATCATCGATACCGGGAGATAGAGCAGAAACTGGTTGTACCCCGAGGCCCCAGTATTTTGTATGATGATGTAGCTCCAGAAGAGCCTGTGTTTTGGGTGCTGCCAAGCAGGGTGGGTAACCGAAAGCTCACCAAGCTAAGTCGCGTTGACCAGGCCATAGTGGCTAGATACCGGCAGTCGCATGGGTATGAGTACCCATATGTGCCTGAGCCCATCATGAGGGAGATAGAAGAGAACCGGGATAGCTGGCTCAGGCAGGCTGTATAGGAGTATCTTCGGACCAAGTTCGGTCAGAGAGGATATCATAATGAGGATAAGATAAGCGAACTGGTCCGCATATGGAGCATAGGTAGATGTATCTACATGCATGGTGTAAGCTATCGGCCTGAGCATGGGTCGGTCCAATCGTTCGCTGTGACCATCACGGATCATAATGGGCGGAGGATATGAAAGCCTGATCCAAAGCATTATCTGTAGGGGTCTCCATGTTGGGAGTACCTAGTTATATTATATCGAACTACCTCATTGCAATGTATGCTGACAATGTCTAATATGTGTGCTGTTTCCCAGGTGGTTCGCCACAGGATGGTGCTGCTAAATCTAGGTCCAAGTGGGGACCATTGGATTCCACCATAGGGAGAGTGTAGCTCCCTGTAAACAGCACGGGCTTACCTATCTTCCTCCTACTGTGGTAAGTCCTGTTAAGGGCAGGCACCAGTAGTCATCATGGGTTTTCCCCCTTCAAAGCCCTGCCCTGAGTGGTAGATGCAGGCCCCTGACTCTGCTGCAGGCGTGAGACAGAGGGGAGGCTCTGCTGACATCATGAGGGGTGGGGCTGACTCTATTTAGCAGCCAGCTCCTGTGAGTGACTGTCTGTTCTGTCCGAGGAGTTGGAGGAGACAGTGCGGTCTCACCTGTGCAGTCGTACAGGAGCCGAGAGAGGAGAGACTCAACCACGTTGAGTAGAGCTGATAGCACAATAGACCCGGTGGACCAATGCCCCTCACCCCAGTGCCGGGGTGATGGGGAGAATCCATTCCCCACCCAGAGGCTAACCTCTGCGGTGGGCCATGGGGTATTTCCGCCCCAGCCCGGACCATCCTGTCGGAGGAGAGACTTGGAGGGAAGGATAGGAGGAAGGACTTGTACGGGGAGGAGAGTGGAGTGCTAGCAGGACATTGCTGTTGTTGTTGTGGCTGCTGGTCGCCACTACATTTGGAGTCGCTGATCTGACCAATAAAGAGACTATACTTTTATACAAAGACTGTGTTGTGAGTCTGGAGCATTCAACCCTGGACCAGGGTGGTTCTTCTATACAGGTCCTATCACATATCCCTGGGAGTATAGAAGATGGAGGCGCTGCACCACTAAAAGAATGGAGGCTACCACCCCAGAAGCCTGGTCCTGTCTCCCCAATAACACCGCGGGAAGCTCAGGCCCTCCTGTTCCACGCAGGTATGCATCACCACTACGCATGTAATCTGCCCTCACGCACCCTAGACACCACAGATGAGTCTGGGGGGGGGGGAACAAGGGTTACATTTGGAGGCGAGCAGCTGAGATGCCAGAACAGGTCAGGCTTACAGCGAGGCGGAACGGGAAGAGTGAGATGCACTCTCTGTGCAAGTGCTGGAGAAGGAAGGGCGCATTTGCACACCGAGGGTAGTCAGGGGAGCGTAGACTCTCGCACAGTACGCCTTGGGCTCCCTTATGAGGTGGGCGAAGGAGGAGTGAATAGCTATAGCTGTCCGAGTCCCTTGAGGCAGATAGCGTGAGGCAACTGGGGGGGTCAGCCTGTTAACTATTCCAGGGACTACGGCCCAGGGCCTGCGCTATGAGTGGCCAAAAGTAGGAGACGCCCGTACCTAGAAAGGAGAGGTACACTAGCTATCACCCACACAAACGCACCACAGAGCACTTGCATCGTAGACACAGAGTACAGTGCATGGAGGAGAGGAGTTCCGCTGAGCCTGGGGTAAAGCCACCTCATATTAGTGGGATACAGAAACAGAATGCAGAGCACACATTTGGAGGTCAGTCAGTGTTTAGGTATGAGATACCCAGTAGACACTGAGAACAGGGCACATGTACATTTGGAGGGCTCATCCAAGATGGCATCCGTCCCTACATGTGCTCCGCGGAGCAAGAGAGCTGATCTAAAATGGTGGTTCCCGCCAATCCTGGAGCAAGCACGTGAATTGTGCAAAGAGACAGTGAGAGAAATGTGGTGGGAAATGTGCAAGAGTCTGCTCCAAACCCAGATTTCTTGCAAGAGGAGCGGAGCGGCGCGAAAGCCGTAAGCCCACTCACCTGTGCCGTGACTGGTCAGAAAGCCAGGCCACGTCACACTGAAGGAGAAAAGACCCCGCCTCAGGATTCCACAAGAGGGAGGAGGCCCAAGGAGAGCCAATCAGGACAGTCCTCCCCAGCGAAGGGAGGGACTGGAACCCAGAGCGAAGAGCTTCACTTTTGTCTGGCATTCGAGGAGCAAGGAGCTGAAACACTGAGCTGTTCCAACCCTGAGCGAACCATGTCCGAGATAAACACTTTGATTTACCAACTACCAGGAGGCTTACTGGTAGTGGAGGTAGCTGAGCACGAATACCTCCGGTGTTTGTGCGTGCACTGCGGGATACCGGGCGTGGTACCAAGCACCAAGGCCCGATGCCCTCAATGTGGCACGTTTTACCTTTGGCCAAAGAGCCGCGGCCTTTGATCGAGACCCCGCGGGGTGCCTCTCCTGGAACATTGACGGAGGTGGTGGAAGGCAAAGACAAGACTGCCCTGGTTCCCCATCACACCCAAGTGGGAGGAACCAAGGCCTTGCCCGCTATCGAACTGAGCGAGCTGGCGACAGAGAAGAGCGCGACCGCAGTGGAGGTACCGGAGCGAGACTACTTTGTACCTATACCCACTGGTTGTATCGCAGAAGAACCCGGTGGCTCCCTAGCGGAGGAACCGATCCTGATATCCTCGGAGGAAGAGGTTGGCGCGACATCGGTGGCGATGCGCCTACCGGCGAACCACCCCAGAGGCCTAAAGAGGAAGCAGACGAGTCCGGAATCCTTCCGACGGCGAGCGCTGGTGCGGCCGGAAGGCCCGTAAGAGTCCCATGGCTCTGGTGACTCCCAGTGCGGCGGAGACGGAGACCGAGACGACCCCGATATAATCAAACAGCAGCGGAGCGGTAAGGAGACTCCACCACCCCCTTACTCCCACCAGGCGAAGACCACAACCACGGAGGATGAGAAGGAGAGGCTTGAGGCCTACTTGTCCGGCCGTGCACCGGATGCTCAGCCACCGCCCATGCCGGTCCTCGACGCACTTCCGGTGCGTGACCACGGGGCGGATGGAGATTCCGCGGGCACCCCTGATGACGTCGTTTCCGGTTCCACCGGAAAGAGAAGGCCGGGAGGAGTGATCCCCTCATGAAGCATCGATTCGGCCATTGCCCTGGCTACCCTACAGAGTTGAGGCCCGTCCAGGGAGGCCAGAAGCATGGCGGAGAACGCGTCTAAGAAAGCGTCCACTGGTCGCGGGATTGCTCGCTTGCTGGACATTGAGTTGGACATTCCCCCAGCCCCAGCCCATAGCTCCATTGCCCCGGCCACTGCCCCGACCCCGTCACGAGTAGTGCCACCAGGACCTACCAGGGATAAGTTATGTAAATACCCCAAATACTCCAAGGACTTGCGGGATTGGGAATTGAGTGATGAAGGGTCTGATGGGGAGATACCGTATTCAAGTGTTATACCTGTGCCTAACCCTGTGCCGTTTTCTCCTGCAGCTAGAGGGAGGGCCCATGGGTCCCACACTCCAGTAGAGGCTGGGCCTACCAGCAAAGTGGTTCATAAGATGAACCCTACCAGGTACTTTAACGCCAAAGGGAGGAGAGATTGCTCGTGATCTACTGATGTGCATACGTCCGGTGTATCATCTCAGGTAGAGTCCGAGGTAGAATGCACTAGTCATTCCACAGAGTATGAGCACCATGATAAGTGGTGGGCATCCCTGTTCACCGGATACCACGAGGGGATGGACCGTACGTGGTTCCTATTGATTAAGAATAATGTTGTTGACCATTGGTGGGCGGCTGGTTCTTTCACTCAACAAGAGGTGGAGGATGAATTATATCATCGGTACCGGGAGATAGAGCAGAAACTGGTTGTACCCCGAAGCCCCAGTATTTTGTATGATGAAGTAGCTCCGGAAAAGCCTGTGTTTTGGGTGCTGCCAAGCAGGGCGGGTAACCAAAAGCTCACCAAGCTAAGTCGCGCTGACCGGGCCATAGTGGCTAGATACCGGCAGTCGCATGGGTATAAGTACCCTTATGTGCCTGAGCCCATCATGAGGGAGATAGAAGAGAACCGGGATAGCTGGCTCAGGGAGGCTGTACAGGAGTATCTTCGGACCAAGTTCGGTCAGGGAGGATATCATAATGAGGATAAGATAAGCGAACTGGTCCGCATATGAAGCATAGGTAGATGTATCTACATGCATGGTGTAAGCTATTGGCCTGAGCATGGGTCGGTCCAATCGATCGCTGTGACCGTCACGGATCATAATGGGTGGAGGATATGAAAGCCTGATCCAAAGCATTATCTGTAGGGGTCTCCATGTTGGGAGTACCTGGTTATATTATTTTGAACTACCTCATTGCAATGTATGCTGACAATGTCTAATATGTGTGCTGTTTCCCAGGTGGTTCGCCGCAGGATGGTGCTGCTAAACCTAGGTCCAAGTGGGGACCATTGGATTCCACCATAGGGAGAGTGTAGCCCCCTGTAAACAGCACGGCTATACCTATCTTCCTCCTACTGTGGTAAGTCCTGTTAAGGGCAGGCACCAGTAGTCATCATGGGTTTTCCCCCTTCAAAGACCTGCCCTGAGTGGTAGATGCAGGCCCCTGACTCTGCTGCAGGCGTGAGACCGAGGGGAGGCCCTGCTGACATCATGAGGGTTGGGGCTGACTCTATTTAGCAGCCAGCTCCTGTGAGTGACTGTCTGTCTGTTCTGTCCGAGGAGTTGGAGGAGACAGTGCGGTCTCACCTGTGCAGTCGTACAGGAGCCGAGAGAGGAGAGGAGAGACTCAACCATGTTGAGTAGAGCTGATAGCACAATAGACCCGTGGACCAATGCCCCTCACCCCAGTGCCGGGGTGATGGGGAGAAACCATTCCCCACCCAGAGGCTAACCTCTGCGGTGGGCCGCGGGGTATTGCCACCCCAGCCCAGACCATCCTGTCGGAGGAGAGACTTGGAGGGAAGCATAGGAGGAAGGACTTGTACGGGGAGGAGAGTGGAGTGCTAGCAGGACATTGCTGTTGTTGTTGTGGCTGCTGGTCGACACTACATTTGGAGTCGCTGATCTGACCAATAAAGAGACTATACTTTTATACAAAGACTGTGTTGTGAGTCTGGAGCATTCAACCCTGGACCAGGGTGGTTCTTCTATACAGGTCCTATCCCATATCCCTGGGAGTATAGAAGATGGAGGCACTGCACCACTAAAAGAATGGAGGCTACCACCCCAGAAGCCTGGTCCTGTTTCCCCAATAACACCGCGGGAAGCTCAGGCCCTCCTGTTCCACGCAGGTATGAACCACCACTACGCATGTAATCTGCCCTCACGCACCCTAGACACCACAGATGAGTCGGGGCGGGGGGGGGGTCAAGGGTTACATATACATTAATTACATTAGTAAACATTCATGGAAACCTCTCAAATTAAATCAATAGAAGAATGAAGGAATGGAGCACATTCGGAAGAAACAAGAGCAACTTTCAAGGGAACCTTCCACTGTGCTTTAAGAAGAAAGTTTTGCACCAGTATGGAATGACAAAAGCTGAAAATAATTATACATACACACACACGCACACACACACACAAAGTTGTGTGAAAAAGAAAGTACACCCTCTTTGAATTCTATGGTTTTACTTATCAGGACATAATAACAATCATCTGTTCCTTAGCAGGTCTAAGAATTAGGTAAATACAACCTCAGATGAACAACAACACATGACATATTACACCGTGTCATGATTTATTTAACAAAAATAAAGACAAAATGGAGAATCTATGTGTGAAAAACTACGTATACCCTTACTGCTTCCATAGGAATTAAGAGGCTAAGTAGCAGACAGGTGCAGCTAATCAAATGTCCTTAATTAATTGATTAAGGGTGTACTTTCTTTTTCACACAACTGTAGGGCATACACTGTCGCTGGTATTTTGGCTTGTAAAAAAATTGTGATTTTGGTATTTAGTATTTTTTTAATTATGAGAAAAAAAAACTAAAAATAAGTAGAAAAATATTTAAAACTTTTACCTCAAATTTCTTAGAAAACATTACATGATTTTAGTTTGTGAACTGGAAAGCTCACCTAGTTTAGATTCGGAAGATCATTTCGAGGTGCACCTCAAACTTCCCAACGAACTCGTTTATCAACGTTAAAGAAATATGTTTAAATAATTGTAGTTGTCAGATTTGGCTAAAAAATACATCAATCACCAAGATATTTAAAAGGCATCAATCCCACTTACATATATCACTGCCACGAGAACCATTTGGTCCTAGGAGGGTTTGGTTATTTACAGTAACAACAGTCTTGTGCATCTTACTTGTCTTTTTATACAAAGAGTATCCACAAAGCCTACACTTGCAGACAGTCAATATTTTTATTTAAAAAGTCTTATACAAATTCTGGGATCCTTGCAACTCTGAATCAAGTGATTGTGTAAAAGATCAAATAATTATTTTAATAGCAAAATAAATGTAATTTGAAGCCAGTAAATAATCTGGTTGCCATTGCCAGCTCTCACAGGTATAGAGTTTAGAGATCAGTGTCCACATCCCCACATGTACTACTGGCTGCCATAGGTCTTATGGAGAGAAGATACTACAGTACATTGTTGTAAGATCCAAGCTACCTTATAAATGCTACAAATGAAGAATAAACACATAAATAAAATGTTATCCGTAAAATAGTTTACCAACATATTTGTTTGAATATTAAGTATGGCTGTACTGTTTTTATGTTTAACTCCTCATCTCATTTCCCGTTCTGTTTATTTACTGGTGAGTTTCAAGAACGTTTCCAGGGTAGGATTTTGCCAGAGCACCGTGCTTCAATGTGCCTGAGAATCTTACCTAATTCCCAGGTACATCTTTGGGGTATCCCATAACTTGGGATCCCCGCTACATAGACACAATATGATATAATTTTCTCCGCAAAACCCACCCTCAAACTCACAGCCTCGCGAGCTCCGCTGCCCAGCACCCCTGGAAAGGCAAAAACACAAAAATACTCAATTGTCACATAATTTATACACAGTCTCAGTGATGCATATACGACAGTTGGGTCCAAGAGCTGACACTCTAGGACCTTTACAAACGGATCAGGGGTAACCAAGTGGGCTTAACCTTTATTATTGAGCCTGGTTATCACCGTCACACTCTCTTGCAATGATATGATTTGGTACAAATTATTTGTACTATATTAGGAGGTGCTAAGGGAGGAGTTACATGGCACACATTTCATAATGAAATATATAAAATTCTAAATCTGTCAGTAAGTTTTGCCCTTTCGCCTGCTTCAAATGCCTCCTTTTGGCTTAACTTTGACTGGTATAAACATCTCTAGCAAATAGATCTGCATCAGACATAGAAACTTGACTAACAAGTTCCTTTGTTAAAAATCTGCTAAAAGCAGATAGAAATTTAGTGATTCCAAGAAACAGTCCTACATAGCAGGGCAAGCATCTAGCATCTACATATATAATTCTCTAAGGATGTCTGCACATCCCTCTGTGATAGGCTGAACGACCAGCTACTAACCCAGAGACAGCAAGTGAGAATGCACATCCCTCTCCTTCTGTGATGGGCTGAGTTTGATAGGCACTCACCCAGGGACAGTCAAATGAGACGCGCATCCTGTGTAATGAGACTGCACATTGGCTGTGTAACATCTTAAGTGTCACATATGACGTGTCTGTGGAGTTGAATTGGAGGTGAAGAATACAAGGAATGGACTCTGCACTTCATCATCAACCCTGCAACTGTGAACTTGGCTTTCTAAATGCTCTGCCAATTTCTTCACATCTAAAGACTGACTTTCTTACTGGTACCTGCTGTGTAACCTTCAGTGCTACACTGTCCTTCCAGGCATAATTTATACACCTGCTCTTTCATCTCATTCTCTTCTTATCCTCCAGTACCTGGGAACTCTCTCCTCCTACCTCTTTCCCTGCATCTCCGCCTTACCTCTGTTCACGCACGGGGCTCCTTCCAAGGGAACATCATCTGCAGGCCACACAGCGTGCATGCGTGCACTGGTGACGTCACCAGGTCCTGCATCCGGATTGTGCTGCGCGCACGTGACGCATGTGCAACATGCCCAAGCTCCGTGGCAACAGAGCTAATCAGCTCCAGTACATTCACCTGTCGGACAACGACTACTCTCCAGTCTCCAACCCCAACTACGGCTAATAGTACCTTCAATGATGCGGACCTACTCTGACCTTGGTGTAACGCCTGTATGCCCGCAGACCTGGCCAGTCCCCAGTACTGAGGTGGGAAGGTTTTTACCATGCACCCATAGCAGTGAGGGCGTGCCCGGAGTGTAGTATGGCGTTGCCGGGCCTGTAGAAAGATGGTTAGTTATACTTGCAACGCCTTTGGGGTTCAGAGTAAGAGTAGTGATATCGGTGTGCCAGAGTCCAGGGATTTAGAGAGCAGGATCGTAATGTTCGTAAGCCAGAGTCCAGGGATCACAGAAGTCAGCAAAGTCGTGTCCATAAGCAGGGTTCAAGGGCAGTAGAGAGCAGGGTAATCCAGTACAATGTATACAAAGAACACCCGCACAACTTAGCAATGAACCAAAGTGAGGTGCTAACCAGGAAGGGACATGATTGTATCAAAGAGAAAAGAAAACCTAGTATATAAGCACTCTGTCACAACTGTATGTATAGTGGATGTATTCAAATACTTTATTTGTATCAATAAATAAAAAAAGGGGGTTTAAAATAAATATGTATCAAACAGTACATGACTGTCAATTTGTACCGTAACTCTGGTAAGTTAGGTTGATATAACGTATGGAGATCCCTGATAGATTTTCAGGATCTGTTGCTATGGTATTGCTGCCTATAGATATAGCAATGGGGCCGTAACGGGGCCACCGTATAGATATCATTTTGTCCCCTTAGGGACTGGATCAAAGCATGTAGTGATTTACTGTATAGTAATGTATTAATGATCCGTGGCAAGGGTGCGATGATGGTTCCAGTTAATGTGACCACCTATACACATATATTCAGTACCAGCAGGTAACCTCCTTGACTGTATGGCAAATGATAGAATTACGCTAATAGCATTGGAGACAAACCCATGTAAGAGTTTTTCTTCCCCAGACCCCCACTAGCCTATAGGGCAATGTAATGTGCACTGTGAGGTGAGTTGGTAACCCTCACAGTGTAATCATTGCACAAATGCAGCCAGATAGGTGCTGATATATGCACTGGCTAAGGCTGATGTGGGGGATAGTGGTGTGTCCCCCAGTGATGGTATAAATATGATCTCCTGTGTTGGAGATATTTCTATAAGGAGGACCCTCATAACAATTGCGCAAAAGAGGGTAACAAACTTGTAAGCACATAAATAGCAAGATTCATATCCAGGAATAAATAAAAGCACTAGTAAAACCCTTTGTGTGGAGGGGGTATATAGCGCATCATGCACAGAGCATAGGAATATGGTAGTGCAATGGTTAATACATATCTGATGAATATGCTGCGCAGTGAGATGTGTACCTGTCCTGGAGCCTCAAGAGTCAACGGGCTGAAATAAGTCAGTTTCTACCGCGGAGAGGTAAGTATCGTGCACAGCGGTGCATGTAAACCCGTGGTTCTCGCTCTCCCCACTACACGCCTCGATAGCAATAATAAATAAACTATTTCTAGCCTCAGTGTGAGGCTGAAAGTAACACGCCGTGACTGGTAAGATACGGTCACTGCGTAGTGTAGCAGGCTAGTATAAGTATACCAGTGGAAGCGCGAAAACGTCTGAGTAGGGAGAATTTCAAATGCCGGTACCTAACAGCTGATTAGGCTGGCCTCTCCTTCCACAGTAAGCTATGCGGCTGGTAGCCGTTACCCGCATAGACCCCTACACCCGAATACAACTGTCCACGCGTGAGTATAACCACGCATGCACTGTAGGGGGGTGCACAGAGTTAAAACATAGACTTGTAAGCCGTGGTGGTGGTATAGATAAATTGATTACCCGATTGAGGCAACCACAAGTGGATAATGTATCCACTTATGCTTGATAGAGTGTCATGAGGCTACCAAAATGAGTATTCAGTTGAACAGCAATTCTACTTGTTGCCAAGTAGAACAAAGATAAACCAGTCAAACAAAAATTAAATGAACCCAACAAGTGCACTGATGAAGTGCACTTAAAACAGAAGGGTTAAATCTAAAGAACCCTTGATGGGGGATACCGAGCCAAGCACCCCGCCTAACGCCCACTGGGAGGCAAACTCTGAAACCGTCCCAGTAGACTCGGCGTACGAGTACTCTGCCCGAATACGGGAGTGCACCAGCGCCCGAAACATGGCCACGATGTTTGTTGGGACCCCCCCCTCCAAACACTGCTTCCTGGTTTTACAAATGGCTACCTTAGCCAATGCCAGGAGCAGGTTGACCAGGAGATCCCTAGGCTTATTGTTCCGGGACACTGGGCACCCAAAAATAAAAAGATGCGGGGAGAAGTGTAGCCAGAACTGCAGGAGAAGGCTCCTCAAGAAGGAAAAGAGGGGCTGCAGTCTGGCGCAACTCGAATAAATGTGATACACTGACTCCCGCTCGCCACAGAAGGGACAGGCGGCGGGGGAGTCCGTGAAGTGTGCTAAGTATTTTCCTATGCTCAGTGCACCGTGGAGGACCCTCCAACTCAAATCCCCGGCGGGACGGGGAACCAAGGATGAATAGAGTTCCCTCCACCGGGGTCTCTCGCCCTCATTCGCAGGGAATACCCGCCTCCAGATAGTATCTGGGCGGGTGACAAGGGCGAGGTAATGCACTATATGGAGCACTAGAGAATACAGGTCTTTCCTCGGCATGCTGCGAAAACATGCCGGGGACATATCCCCCAACCTGCTGAGGTTGGGGGAAATAGGAGCCCGAGGGGGTTGCCGTGGTTTGGGTTCCACGCAAAGATCCGGAGAGCTAGGGTTGAAAGGTTGACAAGGCTCTCCGGTCTGCAATACCCCCTCAATGAAGGTGCGTGAGTCGGGGTGGATGGCATCTTTAATCTCCCGGATCAAACGATGAGGGACGCAGGCAGTACGCAGACCCATTCGGGGCGCGAGCACCTCTGCCCTAACCCAGTCTCGCTGCTCAAAGTCCAGGAGATCCCCGACTCTGGTCACCTGCGCCAGGATTAGCCGGCGGCAAATAGAGGGTGAATCCAACATCCGAGCCACCACTGCCGGATTATACAGCAGGGGCTTGGCGAGGAAATCAACCCCCACCGCCTGTTACTTCCTGGTCGCGGAGACCAGTTTCCAGGCCTTAAGTAAGTCCCGGTAGTATGCCGGCAGCACCGAGAGGTCTCTACCTAAACCCTAGGGCCTGATGATAAACAGTTGCCGGTCATACCTCATATTGCGCAGCTGGCAAAAGAAACTGGTCGCCAGCTGGCACCACTGCGGAGACGGATCAGCGAATAGGTATCTCTGGTATCTCTATTGGAGGCGGAAAGTGTGTAACTGGGAGTGGACACACACCACTCCCTGTCCACCCTCCTCCAAGGGGAGACATGCAACTCCCGCAGAGACCCAATGCTTCCCCATCCAGAGAAAATCCATCAACTTCCTCTGGATCTTGTTGATAAATTCGGGGGTTGGACCCATGGCTATCAGCCGGTGCCATAGCTGACTGGCCACCAGCTGATTAATCACCAGGGTTCTTCCCCTGAGGGAAAGCATTCTCGACAGATACACGCATGACCCCAGACGAGCAACGACCCGTTCTTCAAGATCACTGAAGTTTTCCGGGGCCGGGTTCTCCGCAGCAGACAGGTAGACTCCCAGATACTTGAGAGTATCACTCTCCCACGAGACATTCTGAAATGCGGGGGGCAAGGAGTCCACCTGTAAGGGACCCACTAGAATGCTGGAGCACTTGGACCAGTTGATCCGAGCAAAAGAGGCCACGGTGTAGACCTCTTGGCACGCTTGTGCCCGCTCTAGATCATCTAGGTCCTGGGCCACGAGGAGCACGTCATCGGCATAAGCCGACAGGACTACCCGCATGTCGGGTTCCCGCAGCACCAGCCCGGTGAGCCTCCTCCTCAGTAGGCAGAGGAAGGGCTCAATGGCCAGCGTGTACAGTTGCCCAGACAGGGGGCACCCTTGACGTACTCCCCGACCAAACACAAAAGGTGCCGTCAGGGACCAGTTGATCTTCACCAGACACTCTGCAGAGGCGTTCAGCATCTGGAGAAAGCCCACAAATTGTGAGCTGAAGCCAAACGCCTGCAGGGTCTGCATAAGGTAACAGTGATCCACTCTGTCAAACGCCTTCTCTTGATCTAGGGACAGGAAGGCGAGTGATAGACCAGTCCTCTGTGCGTTGTGCATCAGGTCCCGGACCAGAAAAATGTTGTCATGAATACTCCGGCCCGGGACAGTATAGGACTGGTCGGGGTGAATCACCTCTGCCAGCATGGACTTGAGCCTCAGCGAAAGCGCTTTGGCTACGATCTTATAGTCCATGCTGAGCAGTGAGACCGGTCGCCAGTTGGAAATCTGGCGGAGATCCCCCTTCTTCGGCAGCAGAGACAGTATTGCCCGCCGACACGAAAGGGGCATCTCACCGGTCTCCAGGGCTTCGGCTAGGACCTCTGTGAAATCAGGTCCCAGCATCTCCCAGAAAAACCGGAAGAACTCCACAGTCAGCCCGTCTAGCCCCGGCGTTTTTCCGCGGGACATGAGATTGAGGGCTTCAGAGAGCTCGGCCAGAGTCAAAGGTAACTCAAGTCGCTCCCTTCCATCCTCACCGACCGTGGGAAGCCCCTCCCATAAGACCCTGCATTTATCTGGCTGGATGGACTCCGGAGAGAAAAGATTTACATAGAATCTCCAGGTTCTGTCCCGGATGCTCTCCGGGTCAGTCAGAGGGGTACCGTCCTCTGCCAACAAGCAGGTGATATGTCTACGGTTTCCCCTCTTTTTCTCCAGCGCGTAGAAGAGGCGCGACCCGCGATCCATCTCCCGAAGGAAGTGGATGCGGGATCACACATACTCCCCCCGAGCTCTCCGATCTTCCAAGTCCCGGAGTGCGCACTTCTTCTCCACGTACATACTCTGCAGGTATTAGTCTCCTGCCACAGACAGCCGCTTCAAGATCGAGCACCTCCTCCCTGAGGGTCTCGATCTCAGCATCGCGCCGCCTGCTGGCACCTTTGGTGTACTCCTGACACACGAGGTGCAGATGATCCTTGCCCACGTCCCACCACTGCTCTAACTTGGCAAAGTCTGACCTGCAACCTCTCCAAGCCATCCAAAAGTCTCGGACCGACGTCGCAAACCCCTTGTCCTCCAACAACGTATTGTTGAAGTGCCAATATGCGGCCGATGGTGCTGCAGGTAGCAGCGTCACCGTCACGGACGCACAATTGTGGTCCGAAAACGGCGCCAGCCTAATGGCACTGGACTGGGCTCGTGACAGGCTGTGGCTGGAAATATACAGCCTGTCGATCCGGGACCAGGAGATCCGTTCACCCCTAAACACCCTAACATGGGTGAACTCAGTGGATGCCTCAGGATGTTGTTCTCGCCAGACGTCTACCAAGGAGTAGCGGGTGATGACCTCCCGCAAGTCCGACGCAGAACACGGGTGTGGCTCCGGACCATTCCGGTCTTTCTGAGCCTCGAGGGTACAGTTAAAATCACCCCCGAGCACCACGTATTCGTCCGCGTCGACTGTCTCCAGGTATTCAGACATTCTGATGAAGAACTGCCTTCTCAGGGGTCCGGTGGCAGGAGCATACACGTTCAGGAAATTTAACGTGTAGTCCTCGTGCCGGACCCTGAGATGCAACAGGCGACCTGGAACAACAGGTTTGGCAAGCAGCACCTCTGGTTGAAAGGACTCAGAGAACAGGGTCACCACCCCACTAGATGATGAAGTGAGGTGGCTAAAGAAGACACTGCCTCGCCACTCCAAATGCCAGCTGGCTTCAGCCTCTGGAGTGGTATCGGTTTCCTGCAGGAAACTCACAGAATACTTTCCCTTCTGTAAAAAGGAGAGTACCTGAAACCTGCGCAACCCGTCCTTACAGCCGTTAACATTTAGCGTACCGATGCTCAAAGCCATTGGTAGTCAAGAGTTTTCCTTCCCACAGGCGCTCAGGGTGCTATACCCCAAGAAGCCTTTACATGCTCTCGCATCAATTTGTAGAGCTTCAGGGCACGAACATGTTCATTAGACCCTGAGATTCTGGCCTTGCGGTTGGCCCTGATGTATACAAAAAGAGAGTGGAGAATGAACGAAGCATCCTTCCACTTCTTGAGGGCCAACTTCACCTTCTTTTTTCAATGCTTGTGAAGGGTATCTCCCAGGAACTCATCTAGCTCCTGGGCAGGGATAACAGGGCTCAAGGAGTCCACCGACTCCACAGTGCCAGAGGACTCCTCACTGAGCCCCAACTCCCCGAGCTCCTCTTGGCTGAAAAACTCAAGACCCCCGCCCTTCTCTGCGGGGTACTTTCTCAGCCCTAGAGTGGGTCCCCTCCTCGGTGTTTCCACAAGGGGGTCCACTATACCCTCCACATCCATCCCCGAGGCAGGATGTTCAGGGGAAGCTGATGGCGGCATGGTGGAGGCAGTAGTCTCCCGAGAGTCCTCGGGGACCACAGAGGTACCCAGTGCTCTCCTAATCTCCTCCATCACCGTGTGGATAAAACGGAAGCCACAGGTGTTCGCACCAACCACAGGAGGGCACTCACCAACCATGGGAGGGCACTCACCAACCGTGGGAGGGCACTCACCAACCGTGGGAGGGCACTCACCAACCGTGGGAGGGCACTCACCAACTGTGGGAGGGCACTCACCAACCGTGGGAGGGCACTCACCAAGTGTGGGAGGGCACTCACCAACCGTGGGAGGGCACTCACCAACCGTGGGAGGGCACTCCTCAGCAAGCACCCCAAGGAGAGAGTCCAGCCTGTCAGTCATCTCTGACAAGGACCAAGACTCCCCACAAAGAAGGCTCACGTCAGACACCCTCCAGGTGTAACCTGAAACGCTCTCTAAAGCATCCCCACCTACACCTGCCTCCCTCGCTCCATCCACCAAATCCTCAACCATGGGGGTCAGCCCCAGCCCATCCCCTCCCTCCGGTGACACAAACCCTGACTCAGCCTCAGGTGCGTCACCCGAAGGCGGTAAAGCCAGAGGGGGATCCTGGCCGACCTCCGAGACCCGAAGACAACTGCGTCCGGCGCGGCAGATTCACCGAAACACAGGTCCCTGGGGGATGTTCTCCAACTGCGAGGGGTGTTGGAAGGCTCTCCAACGTCCATTTCTAGGGGCAAAGCCTCATGTTGTTGAGCGCTTTGATCCTCCGCCCCAGGGACGCCGGGTACCTCCTCCTGCATTCCCTCCAGATCTTCGAGGGGGGGGGGGCTGCATCTTTCTGGGGTCCGGCTCACAATGGCTAATCTGAACCAGTGGGCCAGATGGAGCCACCTTGTGCGGAACTGATGTTTCGTTCCGCTTAGGAGACATCCGAGGGTGAACATAATACGGGTCACCCTCCTCGACCTCCTCAATCACCCTCTTGTTTTTGGTTTTAAAAGGCTTCTTCCTGGGGGGTGATTCCCCAGGTGAGGGTGCCACTGTCTCTCCAGCCGGAGCTTCTTCCTGCTCCCCCGCACCCTGTACGGTGCTTACATTGGGGGTAAGGTGTTCTTGGGGGGGGACAGTGACAACAGAGGGTGACTGTTCTGGGGTGACTCTTTTCTTCTCCCTCTTTTTTTGGGGGAGAGGTTCAGATGTCACTGTTTGAGATGGAGCAGTGACATCTTCTGTGGTCCCAGGGGGGACCTGGGCTCTCAAGGGCTTTTCCTTCTCCCTCTGTTCTTTGGGGAGAGGTACAGATGTCACTGTTCCAGATGGGACAGCGACATCTCTTGTGGTCCCAGGAGGGACCTGGGCCCCTGAGGGCCCCGCTGTGGTGGGCACAGCGGTACGGGGTGTCTTGGCAGAGGGAGGGGCGGGTGTAGGAGTTGGGATAGGTCCTCTGTTCCCTTTGGGGCAACTCCTACGAGTGTGCCCCAGCTCCTTGCACAGATAACATCTAACCCCCTACGTGCCAAAGAACACAGTGTACATTATGCCCTCGTAGGGCACCCTAAAAGAACCCTCCACAGATTCTGTGCTCCCCGGCAGCAGCACTTGTACCTGCCGCTTAAACGAGAGCACATGCCTCAGCGCTCTATCCCTGCAGCCCAGCGGAATTTTTGTTATGGGAGATTTAATATCTCCCAGGGCTTGCAGGTGTGGGCGCATGAGGCTGTCTGGGATGAAGGGGGGCACATTGGACAGGATGATTTTTGTGCCTAACCCCTCCATGGGTTCTACGGGGATGTAGGTCCCCCTACACTGATGCCTTTCTGCACCAGGGTGTGGGTGGCAGCCAGCGTACGGAGGAAGAAAATGCCCCTCCCATACATCTTGCTGGCCGCCACCACAGCAGAGGGACCCACAACGTTTGCCACAGCCCTCACATAGATCTCCATGTTGAGGCCAGGTGACATTGGGCACCTCACCCCAAGCTTCCTGCTCAGACAGGGCATGGCCCCAGCATTGTTATTACTGGGGTCAATGCCTGCAGCTGCCACCTGCGCCCAAGTTGGAACTGGGACTGCAGGGGTTAAACTGACAACAGGAGCTGGGGGAGGTGTGGCCAGGGCACTGGATGTACCAGGCCTAGGGCTGTGGTTATTGCTCCTAGGGGCCCCAGTTTTTGGAGTCCGATATCCAGGTGTGGCCCCCATTGCTGCACTAGTCCTATTCCCCCCAGACATGATGAAATAAGCCTCTAAGTAAGGGGAGGAAATAGTGCTGAGGGAGAGAGGTGCAGAGAGAAACTGTTCCTTTAAGAACCAATTAACTCTCTCTGCACAGGGAGGGGAAGAAAAACAGCTTTTTAAAACCTGCTGTAATCTTCTCTTTCTCCCCTTATTATTTAACTCTCTCTCTTACAAGAAACCACACCACAATATTGAAGGTCTTAAAGTAAGACACAGAGCTCCCAAAAAAGCAAATGACAAAAGGAAATCAGGCTTAAATTAATGTGAAACTAGAAGTAAAATAAACAGCCAGGGGTAGGGGAGGAGAGAGGGTTTGAGACTGCAGTTTCCTGCCAGCCAAACTGCAGCTTATGCTGGGTTAAAACACTGCAGCCTTTGGGTGCAAACCAAAAACGGTTTTAAAACCTGAAAAAGCACCCAAAACCCTCTAAAAACTCACAGTATACTTCCAGTATACTCCCCCACAGATCCACAGCAAAATATACCAAATAAAGAAAGAATAAAGCTGATTCCTTACCAAATGCCTGGGAGCTCTTCACACACGCTTCTGAGTGAGAAGCTAGAGATAGGTCAGGGGGAGAAGAAGAGGAGACAGGTGAGCCAGTAAGGGAGATGAAGCCTGTAGAGCATGAGAGGAGGGGCCAGGGGTCTGGGAAAGCCTACAAGAGGATCGTGTGCGCGCGCCCTCTGTAAGGTTAGAGTGCGCGCGCACAGGCTGCGTCACGAGGCGCGCGGAGCGCCATGCCGCAGGAGCACTGCTGAGGGTGGAGGAAAGACAGGAGGAGAGACTGCATGAGGTAAGGGGACCGTAACGGGAGCCGAGGGGGGCCGTGAGTGGGGAGCACTGCAACGGGGAACGGGAGACCGAGAAAGTGCGCGTGTCTTGCGGGGAGCGCGCGCAGACGCTGGGAGAGCATCAGAGGCTGCCACAGAGGGACAGATGCGGGAGGAGGAAGGGAGAATAGCAGGGGGAAGCAAGGAAAAGACAAGAGGGTAGGAAGGAGCGGAGCGCCAAGAACACATGGAGGGGAAGGAATCCCCTGAACCGTCACACTTGGCAAGTATAACGATGACTCTTACCTCTCCAACCCTGACCTGGCTACCTCGACCAATCTACATTCCAGATGTGCCCCCGTGGCCGTGGGTGGCATTTGTACCCATTCCCATCTTAGTCCCGGGGTCCCTCCTTATTTGTGGTGAGCACAGTGTTACAGATATGCAACGTTGCATAGACTGATCACCCTTCTCTGTAGACATGTTTATATGAGTTTTTTTCTATACTATATAAACCAATCAAAAACTAAAAAGCACAGATATGCAACTTTTGGCACACAAATTAAACAAGCAATGCCATGTAAATATTACATCAGTTAAAGAAAGTGTGGAAGTTCATTATGAATTGAATAGTTCAATCTAATAATAATGTAGAATTTTGCCCTAAAAATAAATGCAATGTAAATAATATAACAATTGACTAAAATATTAATGTAAAGTAAATTGCAACTATTCACCAAAGGTTCCTATGGTAGTTATACAACTATATTTAAAATTGTAAGATATATTCTAAAATTACCTACAATTGTAAAATACAAATTTGTAAAATATGGCTGTGTAAGTGTCACATAAAGTGCCTGTGTAATTAAAATTGGAGGTGAAGTATAAAAGAAGAACTGGACTCTGCACTTCATCAACAACCATGCAACTATGAGAACTTGACTTTTCTCAAAGTTTTTTTTACACGTCTGCAGACTCAGTTTCAAAGCTGCTGTTTAATCTTCAGTGCTACACTGCCCTCCCAGGCCTAATTTATACACCTGCTCTTTCACCTTCTCTTCTTATCCTCTATTACCTGGGAACGCTCTCCTTCTATCTGTCTCTCCTTGCATCTCATTATGCCCTCCTTATTGCTTTTTCTGTTTGCTATTTCTTCACTCCTTTGTAAATTTTTCTGTTCTCTCCAACTTCCCCACTCTCCTCCTATCCACATTTCTTCATCGCCCCTTCCCTCCATCTATGCTTGTGCCCAAACACTGCACCACTATGTACACACCTTTCCCAACAACTTCTACACCTCTCAATAAAAAGCATACCCACATATCCTTTTCTCAACTCCTCTCTCTCTACTCCTCCTTGCTGCTGGGGATATCTCTCCTAATCCTTGACCCAGACACATATTGGGAGCAGTGTGCATGGGGGGAAGGAGGGAGTGCAAAGAGAGGGGAGGAGGAACAGCAGGATCATTAGGAGGAGGAAAGAGACACCAAGTAGAGTTGTAGACAGATGAGATGAGTAGGAGAGGAGGGGGTGCAGTGTGCACATAAAGGAGCAGACACAGTAAGGCACGGAGGGCAAAGAGAGGGGAAGAGAGAGTGCAAAGAGGAGCTGGACATGATGGAGGAGAGAGTAAGGTGGGGAAAAGGCAATGGTGAAAGTAGATTTTTATTCCTACATGTACTCACCAAGGCATTTAAAACATTGGAGTTTCCACCGGGTCTCCCACTCCCTCTTGTCAGCGGCTTTGTGAGCTCTCCCATACTTTTTCACACCTCCTCGCTCTCACCCTCCTTTTGCCCTCCTCTCTGAATGTGTTTCTCTCTCCCTGTATCTCTTACTCTTATCCCCTCTCTTCCCCCTCTCTTCCTCACTCAATTTCCCCCCTCTCTTCCTCACTATTCTTCTCCCCACCTCCCCTCTCACTTTCCCCCAAAACTATCACTACTCTCTCTCTATTGCTCACCCTCACCTCCCCCTTTCAATTTCACCTCCCCCTCTCTCTATTTCTCACACACACGCACGCGCGCACACACACGCACCCACGCATACACACACTTCCAACCACAATAATTAATTATCCCCTCCAGAATAATAAATTAAAATGGTACAACTCACTGTAAGTCTTATCATGTATGTAAATGAACTGGTGGTATCCTAATTACTTTTCACGGAGAAGAAAATAAATTACTTAGAAGCGTGACACTGTCAGAAGAGAGATGGCTTCAACAAAAATGGTGTCATGAAAAAGAAAAAAAGACAATATGTTCAACACATATGTTACCATGAAAACATTGAAAGGCTATGGTTTTTTTTAAGGCATCAATAAACTAGATTTATCTAATTGAACCACCAATGGAACCTTTAGATGTTACATGCTGTAAAAATAGATTACTTACAGTATACTGTAAATGATGCCGATAGCAGCTAGATCCTTTCCAATGGATCAAGGGAGCCTTTTTTGAACTACGTGTTTTAATTATATTTGCCCACCAGAGATGTGCTCTATCGATCCTAAACTCCCTTTGTTGATTATGGTGTATAATGAAGCTGCATTCTGCTTCTGTCAAATTAATTAGGATATTGCAATTTAGACATATGACTCATCAATGTTGCTAGGATTATATCAGTGCTGTTTGCATTTAACCCGGTCTGAAATTATTGTAACTCCTGAATTGTTTTTAAAATAAATACTGTATATATTTTTAGACCTTTCACTACATTTTACTTTTACTTTCATATATTTAACCTGAAAAATAAATTTTTGTGCACGAGCAGTAGAGTTTTGCGATTGGACACTATGGCAGATATATATTTGAATGTCTGTCTGAATTTGATTAGTTAAAGAGGGAGCCCTTCCTAGAATACTAATGAAAGGGACCTATTTAAGGAATACATTTGGCTGATTGACAATAAATATCATACATCTGGACTGTATTATAAAATATGAGTATTTTTTAAATGGTCCAGATGGCACAACAGTACCAAAGATACGTAGTTACATAGTTACATAGTAGTTACATAGTTACAGTACATAGTAGATGAGGTTGAAAAAAGACATGTGTCCATCAAGTTCAACCTATGCTAAATTTAGACAACAGAGACTTTGGGGGCTATGCACTAAGCTGTGATAACTGCTTTTAAAAGCGATAAGTGGCTTTTAAGGCCGATACAGCCTGCTGCGCTATTCACTAAGCAGTGATAACAGCGTTTTATCGGCCTTAAAAGGCATTTTTTCAGCCCTGTCAAAAAAACACGTCTGATCAGGCAAAAAACGGCAAACGCGCCTCTTTTTGCCAGTCAGCGGGATTCACTAAGCAGTGAAAAGTCAATCGTGCTTTAAAAGTACGCCAGATTTTTGCACCAGCTAAAGGCTGGTGCAAAGAAAAGGACTTTGGATTTTTTTTTACCTGTGGCCTGTTCCTGTTTGATTTCGTGGATTGGTTTCGAGAGCTTGCGGTGTCTCCAGGAATCGGAGGATGAAGACTTCTAAAGGTAAGGAAAAATGTAGAATGTATGTTATTTTTCTTTTACAGGTTTTTAATTTTTTTTAAAATCGTGATTGCATTTTTTCTATGCACATTCATTGCCACTGTATTTATGTATGTCTCTTTATGGATATACATACATACAGGGGACAAGCAATGTTTATTTTTGCAAATGCTTGCTTTTATGTATTTTAAATGTATTTTGCTTCTTTGTTTAGAAATGTTTGGCCAATTTAATTTTTAGTTTTATTTAGTAAGATGTCATTTTTTGTGGTGTTTTAAATAGTTTATTTTGGGGGGGAGGGGGTGGCTTGCTTTGTAATAGTGGCTTCTTTTTGGTAGTTAGATTTTTTCTGATGGTGTTTACTTTGAGCTTTCATTTATTTATTAATGTTTTGGTGTTTTAATTGTTAATTATGGTATTTATTTTGGATTGGATTAATTGATTGCTAGTAATTTAGTTCTGTATACTTCTTTATTTGTTTTTAGTTTCTCATTGTTTTGATTGCATTGGATCTTGTTTGTGATTGTTCTTTTAGGTTGCCCATTGACTGGCATAGTATTAAATGATGCCCATATTATATGGGCATGATGTATCAACTGTGCCTTTCAATTGTTTAATTGGCATTTGTTATCTATTTAATTGGCTTCTGATGTGTTTTATCTTGCTACGTGCTGTGTTCTATTTGACTATGTAATGTTTTTGATTTGGGCCTGTTTTTTTATTCTTTCCCTATTTCTTTCTAGAGTGGTAAATGATGCCCATATTATATGAGCCTGATGTACCCACTGTACCAATGAAGGGGTGAAGGGTGGGGTTAGTTGCCTGGGGAGGGTGGTTAGGTTTCTTGGGTGCGTTATGGCAGAGGGTAGGTTAACCCCTTCATTACTATGGCGGTTATTAACCGCAAAGGGGATTAAGGGGCTAGGGCAGTGTTTCCCAAAGTGTGCGCCGTGGCGCCCTGGTGCGCCGCGGCTTGGCTAGAGGGGTGTCGCGATCAGGGCCGCCAGTAGCGGGAAACAAGGGCTGATAGTTAATTTAAAAAAAAAAAAACCTCTGAAGCCGGCGCCTGACTCTCCGCATGCTTGCTTATGCGTGCGGAGGAGGAGAGACTTCCCCGAGAGCAGCAGGTTTGAAATTTGCCGCTCGGGGAAGCGGAGGAGCGGCATTGCAACTACAGAGCCACCAGACAGAGGCAGCAGCACCAAGGTTT